>NC_081137.1:24607167-24817167 GCF_958295425.1 Solea solea | reverse complement strand
ATGATTATTTTTTTATATAATAGCTCAAACAATGTAATATAATCAGGATGTAAAGAATTAAAGTCAAAGGTTTGACTCTTCTAACAGTAACATCGTCTTCTGCTGCTTTGTCCCTCTGTCTCTGGTCTGTCTCTGCTGTGTCGTGTTGTGTGTGTCTCGTGTGTTGTGTTGTGTTGTGTGTGTCTCGTGTTGTGTTGTGTTGTGCGTGTGTGTCTCGTGTTGTGTTGTGTTGTGCGTGTGTGTCTTGCGTTGTGTGTGTGTGTGTCTTGTGTTGGGTTGTGTGTCCTGTGTTGTGTGTGTGTGTCTTGTGTTGTGTGTATCTCGTGTTGTGTTGTGTGTGTGTGTCTTGCGTTGTGTTGTGTGTGTGTGTGTTGTGTGTGTGTGTGTGTGTGTGTGTCTCGTGTTGGGTTGTGTGTCCTGTGTCCTGTGTTGTGTTGTGTTGTGTTGTGTGTGTCGTGTGTCGTTGTGTGTATCTCGTGTGTCTCGTGTTGTGTGTATCTCGTGTATCTCGTGTGTCTCGTGTTGTGTGTATCTCGTGTGTCTCGTGTTGTGTGTATCTCGTGTGTCTCGTGTGTCTCGTGTTGTGTGTATCTCGTGTGTCTGGTGTGTTGTTGTGTGTTGTGCGTGTGTGTGTCTTGTCAGGCCAGTTCAGACGGAGGCGTGTGCGGCTCGCTGACTCCTCATCACGTGCGCGCTCACTCGTCGCCGGCCTCGCTGCCCGTGAACTCTCTCTCGACTCAGGCAGCAGATGTGGCGGCGACGCCTGTCGTCCCTGACGACGTGCCGCTCCCACACGGCTGGGAAATGGCCAAGACGTCTACGGGCCAACGATACTTCCTCAAGTAAGAGCTTATCACTGTTGATGATTCATCCTGTCATCATTGATGAAACCCTCGCCCGCTGTCATTCAAACGTTCACCCAGGCTGATGATGTGACTGTGGTGTGTGTGTGTGTGGCGATGCTAACCACAGGGAAACTCATCCACACCATGAACTTTTCCTCTGGTTTCATGTCGTTTCACACGACATCGTTTAAAATTCTCAGAAAAAAGTCATTTTAGTTCATAAAATGGTGAAAAAAGTCTTTAAAGACTAAATGAGCAGACTTGTTATTTATTTGACCTCTCGATCATTTAACAGATATGTGACATCAATCGCTTTCAATATAAAGATTATTCTTGTCCTCTATAAGAAGACACTTTTCTTATTTAACATCATTTAAAGCTGAAGGAAGAATAAGAAGAACTTTAAACCAGAGTGACTTCCTGTCAAAGGTTACTGCAGGTTACCAGTGCGTGCACAGCTGGTCGTACAGGTAAAGCAGGTCAGAGACACACAGGCCTGTGTCTCACGCCTCGTCCTCTGTCAGGTTGCACATGTGTTGAGACTTGTCGTGTGTTCACAGTCACTTGGATAAAACGACCACGTGGCACGACCCTCGTCTGTCGCAGCTTCAGTCGGCTGCAGCTCAGCATCCCATCGCTGGCACTCCGCTCCACGGCCACTCCCTCAGCAACCCAGCGCCCAGCACGCAACCACAGAACATCAGCCCAGAGACAGGTATCAGTCCTCTCACCCCAGTCTCACCCCAGTCTCACCCCAGTCTCACCCCAGTCTCACCCCATAGTTGTGATTTCTCTGAGGTTTGGATCATTAAACGGATGCAGAGCCTCGTCAGAGTACGAGCAGAGTGGTGGGCGTGTATGTGTGTGTGTGTGTGTGTGTGTGTGGATGCTGAACATGTGACCTATGACCCTGACCATTAACCCTCAGAAAATGAGCAGGGAAAGAGAGAAATGATTCAGATGTTCCATCACTGCTGTCTCTGAATATATTCATGTGCATGTCAGATCCTCAAATACTTTTTTAATGGACATAAAACAACAAACAGCATCATATAAAGGTCATGTTTTAAACTGTAAATATCTACAGTATGTTCATTATTCCCATTCACACACGACTTTAAGCTTTTCTAATGTAAACAGGATCAAATCCAGTGAAGCTTTAGTTATTGGTTAAAAACATTTCAATCAAAAAAGCTGCAGCTCAACAAAGAAACAAACGCTGCTGCAAATTTGTATTCATGGAAAATTCCCATGTCTTTTGACTTCTTCATATTTATTCATATTCATAGGCGTCACATGAACTCAGTTTAACAGGTGAATGCACTGAGACATTAAACATGATTACAGACATGTTGTTGATCCAGGTTTGACTCGTTTCATTTGTGTTCCAGTGCAGAACATGAACCCTGCCATGCTGGGGCTGGTGATGCAGCAGAGGCAGGAGAAGGAACGACTGCGGTGTAAACAAGCTCACCCTCAACAAACCACACCACAGGTCAGAGGGCAATTTAAATTATAGCTGAACGTGTGTATTCGTGTAAAATGACTTCCTCTGATGTGTGTGTGTGTGTGTGTGTGTCTGCAGGAGATGGGAGGAAGGAACCAGATGACGAGCGTGATGGACCACGACAGGAACTCACAGACTCTGGACGTCAGGATCAGAAACTCCAACCATGAACCTACACTGAACGGGTGAGGATTCATCTGATCCCTCATCCAAATACACAGATTTCTTTATTTAACATAGGTCTAAAAACAGCGAAGCTACATTCACACCACCAGGGTTTTTGGTCCTGGTCCTGGTCCTGGATCAGATTTATCTCTGATCTTTGGCCAAATCAAACAGTGGAGGAAATATTGTCACACAATCACTGCCATAGATTCTGTTTCTGGTATAAAAATATGTCCAGTCATAATGTAAACATCAAATCTGATGTGTGTGTGTGTGTGTGTGTGTGTGTGTGTGTGTGCGTGTGCGTGTGTGCGTGTGCGTGCGTGCGTGTGTGTGCGTGTGTGCGTGTGCAGCGCTCACTCTCGTAACGAGAGCACTGACAGCGGCCTGAGCGTCAGCAGTTTACCTCGCACATCAGACCACATGTTGAGCTCTGTGGATCACATGGACACAGGTGAGACCCTACACTCACAAACATGTAAACCTTCTCTTGTCCCTAAACCTGGTTCTAATACTCACTGAGGACAAATGTGGACTGACTGACTGTACCTTTATCAGCGGTAATTAATCAGCGGTACGACTTCTAAGACTCTGGTGTTTAGTTTGGACTGAGTGGACGGATCTGTGGACCTGTCGTGTGTGAGAGGATGATTTAGTCAAAGCTGTTCGACTGTAGGCCTGAGATGTCGTCATCGTCTGCAAACAGATGTAGTCTTTTCTCTGTGATGGAGGAGCTGAACCTCCACACGTTCTCCTCTCACTGTAGATGGTTTTCTCCTCTGCAGGCGACTCTGGTGACCCCGCGATGACCTTACAGGAGTCGATGCCCGTGCTGCCGATGTCTGAGGGCGAGGAGCTCATGCCCTCTATCCCCGAGGGTCTGAGCTCAGATCTTCTGATGGACATGGAGACCGTTCTCTCTGGATCGCACATGGACAGGGACAGCCTGCTCACCTGGCTATAGACACGCCCACCTTCCCCGCCTTTGTCGTCTGATGGTGGCGATATGACTGAGAACTTGAGAAGTGGAACCGAACAAACAAGACTGTCGAGTGATGGATTCCTAACCCTGCTCCCTCTGTGGATTATAAAGACCGCACTGGAACCCAGACTGTGGTAGAGACCGGGTTCTCCTGGTTTTGAGGCCTGGTTTACAGAGGCTTCTGCCTCAGATGATATTTCACACGTGTCTGGTAACGTTTGTATGAGTACACCACACACACACACACACACACACACACGCAAACACACGCACACACAGCAAACGTTAAAAAGAATCTGCATGAAACATTTACAGACGCTCAAATAACACGAGAGGCACAAAAGATATTTATTGAAGTGTTGCAGATATATATACACATATATAAATATATATAGAACCATCATATCCACATTTATCTCTGTTGTGTTTAATAGACACCATCACGTGAGGTCAAAGGTCAGAGCAAGAAGAGACAAAACCACAAAACATTTGTGACTCAGAAGACACAGGACAGACGATAGAGGACACAGGACAGAATAGAGGACAGAAGACAGCATGCGGTAGTAAAATATCAAGGAAACTGAAAGATAAGTGTTAAATGAATTTATTAAAGTCTGTGGAGCTGCAACATCTGCTGAGGTTTTTCAAAATAAAGTTAAAGACTTAATTGTGTCAGAAACACACTAATATTAACATTTATCATTTTAATGTGCAGTAGATTATCATGATGTGGTCAGCTGTAATCCTGACTCAGTTTAGATCATGGATGTTGTTTCAATCAGAAGTTACAGTTACAGCAGGACAAAGTTACAGTTACAACAGGACAAAGTTACAGTTACAGCAGGACATAAAGTTACAGTTACAGCAGGACATACAGTTACAGGACACAAAGTTACAGTTACAGCAGGACATAAAGTTACAGTTACAGCAGGACATAAAGTTACAGTTACAGCAGTACATACAGTTACAGGACACAAAGTTACAGTTACAGCAGGACATAAAGTTACAGTTACAGCAGGACATAAAGTTACAGTTACAGGACATAAAGTTACAGTTACAGGACATAAAGTTAGAGTTACAGGACACAAAGTTACAGTTACAGCAGGACATAAAGTTAGAGTTACAGGACATAAAGTTAGAGTTACAGGACACAAAGTTACAGTTACAGCAGGACATAAAGTTACAGTTACAGGACATAAAGTTAGAGTTACAGGACACAAAGTTACAGTTACAGGACATAAAGTTAGAGTTACAGGACACAAAGTTAGAGTTACAGGACATAAAGTTAGAGTTACAGGACACAAAGTTACAGTTACAGCAGGACATAAAGTTACAGTTACAGGACATAAAGTTAGAGTTACAGGACACAAAGTTACAGTTACAGGACATAAAGTTAGAGTTACAGGACACAAAGTTACAGTTACAGGACATAAAGTTAGAGTTACAGGACACAAAGTTACAGTTACAGGACATAAAGTTAGAGTTACAGGACACAAAGTTACAGTTACAGGACATAAAGTTAGAGTTACAGGACACAAAGTTACAGTTACAGGACACAAAGTTAGAGTTACAGGACATAAAGTTACAGCCTCACAACAGAACTCACACTGAAGTTACTAATAACCAGCGTTTGTGTCTGATTGTGATGTATCAGCTTCACAAAGGAAGGATTAATGGGAGAGTTGTTTTATTGGATGTCTTTATATTATATTGTGTAGTTGTAACAGTTTGCTCTCAGCGAGGTTCAAGTATGAACTTGAAATTTGACCCCATCCCATTTAGGCTGTTTTAATTCCCCTGTCGTGTTTTTCCTTTGTCATATTTAAAAGTTGTAGCTGACAATCAAAGAGACAAAGACAGCTTTAAATCTACACTCAGTGCAGAGTCACACTTAAATCATCCATTGTTTTCCACAGTTTCCTAAATAACCAATGTCATGTGATCAATAACTGTCAATATAACCTTTCATTAACAGTTTGTGGTGTTGCAGTTTAAGTGTAGAAGGTTTTGAAGAGTCTTTATTGCATTAGCAAAACAATAACAATGCAACACTGACAAAAAAATGCACTTTTTCTCTTTCGTGATGAAATGTTTGTCCAGTAAATCAAGTGTTTTTTCAACTCCAATATGTAATTTAATCACTTTTATAATCTATGAATGTAAGTGAACACAGAGCCACACTCTGGTCACACTTAAGAAAAAGTAACAAAGATGATAATTGTGAGCTTTAAAACGAAAAAAGCACCCACACACTAACTGCAGAGGCTGTAATAAGAATACATGAGCTTATAATGTACACGTTATAATAAGTATTCCATCTGTGTTAGCCGCTGACTTTATGTTCTTGCAGTGTGTTTACGTTTTATTTGAATATATATATATATATATGTGTGTGTGTGTATATGTATGTATGTATATGTACATACACATATATATGTAATTTACAGCATCTCCAAATCATGAGCCGAGTGGGCTTATTATGAAAAGTATTATTATTATTATTATTATTATTATTATTATTATTAGTGCAGGCTCTTACATGTGATGCTACACACTACCTAGCCAATTATTTATCTTAGCATGCATGACACTCACGATGTATGTTCCATATAATGTTGTTTATTGTTCTATTTACAGAGAGTTTTGCAATCAGAATTGTTTTGTACCTTTTTATGCATGTGCTTTATATGAACACTAATTGTAATCATTTTAAAGTTTTCTGTTTAATAAATTTTTATATACACCTGAGCATGTTTGTATAATTTAATTGATACCATTTTAATACCATTTTATGTTTATTTACACGTTCAATTCAAACTCAACCCCATTTACAAACACTTAAATGAAGTCATATTATTTACAGAAAACCATGTTGATGTTCATGTCAACAATATAAGATAAAAAGCTTTGAAATGATCAATAATTAAATCACGATTTTTGCTCCACTTTTCTCGTGTTAATAAAGTTTTGAAGAAAAAAAATGAAGCCGCTGGCGCGCAAAGGCTTCTGGGATATCCTCCGCTGTGGAGGGAACACGAATGTCATTAGATTTGTGTAAATATGTTCAAACAACACTTTAAGAAGAAGAACAAATAAAATATCGATTAGTGGTGGTCAAGTGAAGCCGTATGGAGCACAATTGTGTCGAAAAAGATTCAGAGCTTCAACGCTTCAGTGACATCTGGTGGACAACTGAAGCCATAACAACCTCCCCAGAGCCGTGACGACTGCAGCTCTGACACTGACACTGTTTCAATCCCATGTCAGCAATAACAGTGTACAACAGACTACATTCAAACTGTAAAGAATTTATTTTTTATTAATCCCCTGAGGGAAAGTATTCCTCTGCATTTGACCCATCCTAGAATTGCCACACTGAGTGGCGCCTGGGGAGCATTGGGGGTTGGGGGTTGGGTACCTTGCTCAGGGGTACCCCAGCCCTTTTTGGCCGGGTGGGGATTTGAACTGTTGGTTAAGGGTTTAATTAAATGAACGAAATGACCATAAATGTTTATTTACAGAAGTAGACAGGTTATTTGTATTCATAGGTTTTTATTTAGAATACTATATTAATCTCCATCATGATCAGTGATCAATGACAAGAACATTTCACAACAATGTCTACAGTACCAGAGAGTGTCTACAGCAGTGGTGTAGTCCAGGGTATACCTACTTATTTTTCAGTCAGAATTGCGTACACCCACTTCTAAATCCCCCCCTGTCTGTGAGCCACCCTCCTCTGTCTCTAATTATCATTTTAATGTGCAGTAGATTATAATCATGTGGTCAGCTGTAATCCTGACTCAGTTTAGATCATGGATGTTGTTTCAAACAGAAGTTTGCTTTCACTGATTAGATTGGTTCACTTTAGGCATGAGGACTGATGAGCCAATCAGAGGCAGAGTAGGGCGGGTCATGCACCTCAGGGACCAGTGAAAAAAACCAAAACAAAACAAAAACCTCAGGTGCCAGTGCCACTTGACTACGATAACGGCAGCAGACCAAACAACAGATGAAGAAATAACACAACAAGCGGCGGTGTGTGTGAGTTTTCAGCAGACACATAACAACCGCCCTGAGCGTTGGAAAACACCAAAAGCATGAGAACGTTGAAGTGTAACAGGCAGCTGAGCTTCAGACCCGTGTTCCTCCACCACAAGCCCCGCCCATCGCTGACGTCTCTGAGCGCGAGCAACTCCTGATGCGTTCAGCGTACAATCTATGAAGAGGAAATATCAGCCTCCAAGGTGGAAATCATCAGTATTTATGTTCAAAGTTGAAGAACTTGTACTTTTATGACAGTGCACCTTTAAGTTTATCTGATTGCTTTGGATGTTTAGAAGAGAATGATTTGTGTGTTTTATTTAAATGCAAAACCAACTTTTTAACCCTTTTAATACTTATATTTGGGACTCTGAAGACCCTACCAGTCGCCAAAGTGTGGAAAAAGAATACTCAGTCCTTTTTTCGTTGTCCCCCTAAGTATAGGTGATTTTGGACGACATACTATACTATGACTCTTTTGACTGATTTTAGACGACATACTATACTATGACTCTTTTGACTGATTTTGGACGACATACTATACTATGACTCTTTTGACTGATTTTGGACGACATACTATACTATGACTTTTTTTAGGTGATTTTGGACGACATACTATACTATGACTTTTTTTAGGTGATTTTGGACGACATACTATACTATGACTCTTTTGACAGATTTTGGACGACATACTATACTATGACTTTTTTTACTGATTTTGAACGACATACTATACTATGACTTTTTTGACTGATTTTGGACGACATACTATACCATGACTTTTTTGACAGATTTTGGACGACATACTATACTATGACTTTTTATAGATGATTTTGGACGACAAGCTATACTTTGACTTTTTTGACTGATTTTGGACGACATTCTGTACTATGACTTTTTTGACCGATTTTGGACGACATGCTATACTTTGACTTTTTTGAGTGATTTTGGACCACATACTATACTATGACTTTTTTGACTGATTTTGGACGACATGCTGTACTATGACTCTTTTGACTGATTTTGGAAGACGTACTATACTATGACTTTTTTAAGGTGATATTGGACGACATACTACACTATGACGTTTTTAGGTGATTTTGGACAACATACTATACTATGACTTATTTGACTGATTTTGGACGACATACTATACTATGACTCAGTGGTGGAGTCCAGGGTATACCTACTTATTTTTCAGTCAGAATTGCGTACACCCACTTCTAAATCCCCCCCTGTCTGTGAGCCACCCTCCTCTGTCTCTAATTGGCTGGTACTCGCTGCTTTCACTGATTAGATTGGTTCACTTTAGGCATGAGGACTGATGAGCCAATCAGAGGCAGAGTAGGGCGGGTCATGCACCTCAGGGGCCAGTGAAAAAAACCAAAACAAAACAAAAACCTCAGGTGCCAGTGCCACTTGACTACGATAACGGCAGCAGACCAAACAACAGATGAAGAAATAACACAACAAGCGGCGGTGTGTGTGAGTTTTCAGCAGACACATAACAACCGCCCTGAGCGTTGGAAAACACCAAAAGCATGAGAACGTTGAAGTGTAACAGGCAGCTGAGCTTCAGACCCGTGTTCCTCCACCACAAGCCCCGCCCATCGCTGACGTCTCTGAGCGCGAGCAACTCCTGATGCGTTCAGCGTACAATCTATGAAGAGGAAATATCAGCCTCCAAGGTGGAAATCATCAGTATTTATGTTCAAAGTTGAAGAACTTGTACTTTTATGACAGTGCACCTTTAAGTTTATCTGATTGCTTTGGATGTTTAGAAGAGAATGATTTGTGTGTTTTATTTAAATGCAAAACCAACTTTTTAACCCTTTTAATACTTATATTTGGGACTCTGAAGACCCTACCAGTCGCCAAAGTGTGGAAAAAGAATACTCAGTCCTTTTTTCGTTGTCCCCCTAAGTATAGGTGATTTTGGACGACATACTATACTATGACTCTTTTGACTGATTTTAGACGACATACTATACTATGACTCTTTTGACTGATTTTGGACGACATACTATACTATGACTCTTTTGACCGATTTTGGACGACATACTATACTATGACTCTTTTGACTGATTTTGGACGACATACTATACTATGACTCTTTTGACCGATTTTGGACGACATACTATACTATGACTTTTTTGACCGATTTTGGACGACAAACTATACTATGACTTTTTTTAGGTGATTTTGGACGACATACTATACTATGACTCTTTTGACAGATTTTGGACGACATACTATACTATGACTTTTTTGACAGATTTTGGACGACATACTATACTATGACTCTTTTGACTGATTTTGGACGACATACTATACTATGACTTTTTTTAGGTGATTTTGGACGACATACTATACTATGACTTTTTTTAGGTGATTTTGGACGACATACTATACTATGACTCTTTTGACAGATTTTGGACGACATACTATACTATGACTTTTTTTACTGATTTTGAACGACATACTATACTATGACTTTTTTGACTGATTTTGGACGACATACTATACCATGACTTTTTTGACAGATTTTGGACGACATACTATACTATGACTTTTTATAGATGATTTTGGACGACAAGCTATACTTTGACTTTTTTGACTGATTTTGGACGACATTCTGTACTATGACTTTTTTGACCGATTTTGGACGACATGCTATACTTTGACTTTTTTGAGTGATTTTGGACCACATACTATACTATGACTTTTTTGACTGATTTTGGACGACATGCTGTACTATGACTCTTTTGACTGATTTTGGAAGACGTACTATACTATGACTTTTTTAAGGTGATATTGGACGACATACTACACTATGACGTTTTTAGGTGATTTTGGACAACATACTATACTATGACTTATTTGACTGATTTTGGACGACATACTATACTATGACTCAGTGGTGGAGTCCAGGGTATACCTACTTATTTTTCAGTCAGAATTGCGTACACCCACTTCTAAATCCCCCCCTGTCTGTGAGCCACCCTCCTCTGTCTCTAATTGGCTGGTACTCGCTGCTTTCACTGATTAGATTGGTTCACTTTAGGCATGAGGACTGATGAGCCAATCAGAGGCAGAGTAGGGCGGGTCATGCACCTCAGGGGCCAGTGAAAAAAACCAAAACAAAACAAAAACCTCAGGTGCCAGTGCCACTTGACTACGATAACGGCAGCAGACCAAACAACAGATGAAGAAATAACACAACAAGCGGCGGTGTGTGTGAGTTTTCAGCAGACACATAACAACCGCCCTGAGCGTTGGAAAACACCAAAAGCATGAGAACGTTGAAGTGTAACAGGCAGCTGAGCTTCAGACCCGTGTTCCTCCACCACAAGCCCCGCCCATCGCTGACGTCTCTGAGCGCGAGCAACTCCTGATGCGTTCAGCGTACAATCTATGAAGAGGAAATATCAGCCTCCAAGGTGGAAATCATCAGTATTTATGTTCAAAGTTGAAGAACTTGTACTTTTATGACAGTGCACCTTTAAGTTTATCTGATTGCTTTGGATGTTTAGAAGAGAATGATTTGTGTGTTTTATTTAAATGCAAAACCAACTTTTTAACCCTTTTAATACTTATATTTGGGACTCTGAAGACCCTACCAGTCGCCAAAGTGTGGAAAAAGAATACTCAGTCCTTTTTTCGTTGTCCCCCTAAGTATAGGTGATTTTGGACGACATACTATACTATGACTCTTTTGACTGATTTTGGACGACATACTATACTATGACTCTTTTGACTGATTTTGGACGACATACTATACTATGACTCTTTTGACTGATTTTGGACGACATACTATACTATGACTCTTTTGACTGATTTTGGACGACATACTATACTATGACTCTTTTGACCGATTTTGGACGACATACTATACTATGACTTTTTTGACCGATTTTGGACGACAAACTATACTATGACTTTTTTTAGGTGATTTTGGACGACATACTATACTATGACTCTTTTGACAGATTTTGGACGACATACTATACTATGACTTTTTTTAGGTGATTTTGGACGACATACTATACTATGACTTTTTTGACTGATTTTGGACGACATACTATACTATGACTTTTTTAGGTGATTTTGGACGACATACTATACTATGACTTTTTTAGGTGATTTTGGACGACATACTATACTATGACTTTTTTAAGGTGATATTGGACGACATACTACACTATGACGTTTTTAGGTGATTTTGGACAACATACTATACTATGACTTTTTTGACTGATTTTGGACGACATACTATACTATGACTTTTTTTAGGTGATTTTGGACGACATACTATACTATGACTTTTTTGACTGATTTTGGACGACATACTATACTATGACTTTTTATAGATGATTTTGGACGACATGCTATACTATGACTTTTTTAGGTGATTATGGACGACATACTATACTATGACTCTTTTGACTGAATTTGGACGACATTCTATACATTGACTTTTTTGACTTATTTTTGACGACATACTATACTATGACTTTTTTGAGTAATTTTGGACCACATATAATACTATAACTTTTTTGACTGATTTTGGACGACATACTATACTATGACTTTTTTGACTGATTTTGGACGACATACTATACTATGACTTTTTTAGGTGATTTTGGACGACATACTATACTATGACTTTTTTGACTGATTTTGGACGACATACTATACTATGACTTTTTTTAGGTGATTTTGGACGACATACTATACTATGACTCTTTTGACTGATTTTGGACAACATACTATACGATTACTTTTTTGACTGATTTTGGACGACATACTATACTATGACTTTTTATAGATGATTTTGGATGACATGCTATACTATGACTTTTTTAGGTGATTATGGACGACATACTATACTATGACTCTTTTGACTGAATTTTGGACGACATACTATACTATGACTTTTTTAGGTGATTTTGGACAACATAATTTACAATGACTTTTTTGACTGATTTTGGAAGACATACTATACTATGACTTTTTTGACTGATTTTAGACGACATACTATACCATGACTTTTTTGACTGATTTTGGACGACATACTATACTATGACTTTTTTATTATTCTCAAAATTCTGACCTGGACGGGAAAGTTATGTACACCTGGTAAGTCAGAGAATCTTCATCAGAATGAATGGCTCACACCATCAGAAGAAGACTTGGATCTCTGAGGTTGTGAGTTCAACTCTTGCAATCAACTGAACTTCCTCCAACTGTAGAACTTCAGACCAACATGAGAATTTAAAAATACCAGCAACGTGTTGTTCTGCAGGTCAGTAAGAATAGCTCGTGCTGGAAGAATAAGACTTGTACCTCAAAGGTCGCGAGTTCAAGTCTTATAGTCAACTCTTTGAGTATGAGGTTCAAAGTAAACAGTCAAAAGCTCTATGAGAACCTGGAGAAGAGAAGTTGCAGGTAGCTCAGTGGACAAGAATGCTGCTGTGAAATCCACAGCTCATAGGTTCAGTTCTTGTGAGGACCAAGATATTTTAAAGGTCAACATCCAAAGTGTAGATTGAAAGGAGACCGAAAGTCCTAAATAGAGCAGGAATTGGTGGTGCAGTGGTTTTGTTCACAACCATGGGAATGTGTGAGTTACAAGGTGACTGGTTCAATACCGCAGCCTTGCAGGGCAGGTAGCAAGAGGACAGGTTGGAGCAGGGGCATGGCAGGTAGTAAGAAGTGAGGAGAGGCAAGGGAGTTAGAGGAGGAGGAAGAGCAGGGCAGGGAGTGAGAGGAGGAGGAAGAGCAGGGCAGGGAGTGAGAGGAGAGGAGGGGAAGGGAGTTAGAGGAGGAGGAGCAGGGCAGGGAGTGAGAGGAGAGGAGGGGAAGGGAGTTGGAGAGAGGCAGGGGGGGGCAGGAAGAGGTCAAAGGTCAAATACTTTATATTACACTGTGCAGCAAAAGGTAACCGCATTAAGACACTTGGGTGGTGGTGGCCTTCGGCCACCACCACCCAACTGTCTTAATGCGGATTTAAGAGAGTTGGATGGGGGTGGGGGCCTTCGGCCCCCACCTGTTTTGCTTGCTGTACTTAGGAAGTGCACCGAGTCCAGTGAGCCTGACCGGGGGGGTACGACTCACTCGCGCCCTGCTGGCCACTGGGGGTACGACTCACTCGCGCCCTGCTGGCCACGACTCACTCGCGCCCTGCTGGCCACTGGGGGTACGACTCACTCGTGCCCTGCTGGCCACTGGAGGGTACGACGCACTTGGGGCTGGTCACCTGGTGTGCTGTGTGGTTGTGTCAGTCAGCAAGAAGTTAGGTTTGGGTCTGCTGCTGCAGGGTTGGGAACTGGAACTGAACCTGCCACCTCACTGTTGAGACACACCCTTACGGTTGGGAGCAAACCCACCACGCCACAAAGGCCGCCTTTCGTCTAAGATTGCTGTCTGCTTATAATCTTGAGTTTGGATGTGGAGCTTTAAAATGCACCTGCTCCTCACAAGAACTGAACCTACGACTTCAGGACTTCACTGCAGCGTTCTTGTACACCGAGCTACCGGCTCTTCACAGTTCTTCAGGTTCTCTTAGAGCTTTTGACTGTTTACTTTGAACACTGAACTCAAAGACTTGAGTTGATCATAAGATTCAAACCAACAACCTCAGACATACAAGTACTCTTCTTCCAGCAGGAGCTGTTCTTCCTGAGATGCAGAACAATACGTTGCTAGTATTTCTAACTTCTTACTTTGGTCTGAAGTTTGAAAGTAGTGCAGAAGTTCCGTTGACAGTAAGAGTCGAACTCACAACCTGAGAGACACAAGTCATCGTCTGACGGAGTGAGCTAGTCGTGCTGATGATCTCATGGTGAATTTCTTGGTGTTTCTTAAGATTCTCATCCATTATTATATAAAATTCGGCAGTTGTTAGAGACCTGCAAGATTCCACAACAGCGGGGTTGTCCCAGTCCAGCAGTCGACAGGTTCTGGTCCACAACCACAGGACCGCTCTGAACATTAATTATTCAGGAGGTTTTGACTGGTAGTATTGAAAATAGGATCATAAAATGTGGTCGTCATCTCTGTCTCTGTCTTATACTGACACTTGATCAGGTGACATACTATACTATGACTTTTTTGACTGATTTTGGACAAAACTTAAGAAACACCAAGAAATTCACCATGAGATCATCAGCACGACTAGCTCACTCCGTCAGACGATGACTTGTGTCTCTCAGGTTGTGAGTTCGACTCTTACTGTCAACTGAACTTCTGCACTACTTTCAAACTTCAGACCAAAGTAAGAAGTTAGAAATACTAGCAACGTATTGTTCTGCATCTCAGGAAGAACAGCTCCTGCTGGAAGAAGAGTACTTGTATGTCTGAGGTTGTTGGTTTGAATCTTATGATCAACTCAAGTCTTTGAGTTCAGTGTTCAAAGTAAACAGTCAAAAGCTCTAAGAGAACCTGAAGAACTGTGAAGAGCCGGTAGCTCGGTGTACAAGAACGCTGCAGTGAAGTCCTGAAGTCGTAGGTTCAGTTCTTGTGAGGAGCAGGTGCATTTTAAAGCTCCACATCCAAACTCAAGATTATAAGCAGACAGCAATCTTAGACGAAAGGCGGCCTTTGTGGCGTGGTGGGTTTGCTCCCAACCGTAAGGGTGTGTCTCAACAGTGAGGTGGCAGGTTCAGTTCCAGTTCCCAACCCTGCAGCAGCAGACCCAAACCTAACTTCTTGCTGACTGACACAACCACACAGCACACCAGGTGACCAGCCCCAAGTGCGTCGTACCCTCCAGTGGCCAGCAGGGCACGAGTGAGTCGTACCCCCAGTGGCCAGCAGGGCGCGAGTGAGTCGTGGCCAGCAGGGCGCGAGTGAGTCGTACCCCCAGTGGCCAGCAGGGCGCGAGTGAGTCGTACCCCCCCGGTCAGGCTCACTGGACTCGGTGCACTTCCTAAGTACAGCAAGCAAAACAGGTGGGGGCCGAAGGCCCCCACCCCCATCCAACTCTCTTAAATCCGCATTAAGACAGTTGGGTGGTGGTGGCCGAAGGCCACCACCACCCAAGTGTCTTAATGCGGTTACCTTTTGCTGCACAGTGTAATATAAAGTATTTGACCTTTGACCTCTTCCTGCCCCCCCCTGCCTCTCTCCAACTCCCTTCCCCTCCTCTCCTCTCACTCCCTGCCCTGCTCCTCCTCCTCTAACTCCCTTCCCCTCCTCTCCTCTCACTCCCTGCCCTGCTCTTCCTCCTCCTCTCACTCCCTGCCCTGCTCTTCCTCCTCCTCTAACTCCCTTGCCTCTCCTCACTTCTTACTACCTGCCATGCCCCTGCTCCAACCTGTCCTCTTGCTACCTGCCCTGCAAGGCTGCGGTATTGAACCAGTCACCTTGTAACTCACACATTCCCATGGTTGTGAACAAAACCACTGCACCACCAATTCCTGCTCTATTTAGGACTTTCGGTCTCCTTTCAATCTACACTTTGGATGTTGACCTTTAAAATATCTTGGTCCTCACAAGAACTGAACCTATGAGCTGTGGATTTCACAGCAGCATTCTTGTCCACTGAGCTACCTGCAACTTCTCTTCTCCAGGTTCTCATAGAGCTTTTGACTGTTTACTTTGAACCTCATACTCAAAGAGTTGACTATAAGACTTGAACTCGCGACCTTTGAGGTACAAGTCTTATTCTTCCAGCACGAGCTATTCTTACTGACCTGCAGAACAACACGTTGCTGGTATTTTTAAATTCTCATGTTGGTCTGAAGTTCTACAGTTGGAGGAAGTTCAGTTGATTGCAAGAGTTGAACTCACAACCTCAGAGATCCAAGTCTTCTTCTGATGGTGTGAGCCATTCATTCTGATGAAGATTCTCTGACTTACCAGGTGTACATAACTTTCCCGTCCAGGTCAGAATTTTGAGAATAATAAAAAAGTCATAGTATAGTATGTCGTCCAAAATCAGTCAAAAAAGTCATGGTATAGTATGTCGTCTAAAATCAGTCAAAAAAGTCATAGTATAGTATGTCTTCCAAAATCAGTCAAAAAAGTCATTGTAAATTATGTTGTCCAAAATCACCTAAAAAAGTCATAGTATAGTATGTCGTCCAAAATTCAGTCAAAAGAGTCATAGTATAGTATGTCGTCCATAATCACCTAAAAAAGTCATAGTATAGCATGTCATCCAAAATCATCTATAAAAAGTCATAGTATAGTATGTCGTCCAAAATCAGTCAAAAAAGTAATCGTATAGTATGTTGTCCAAAATCAGTCAAAAGAGTCATAGTATAGTATGTCGTCCAAAATCACCTAAAAAAAGTCATAGTATAGTATGTCGTCCAAAATCAGTCAAAAAAGTCATAGTATAGTATGTCGTCCAAAATCACCTAAAAAAGTCATAGTATAGTATGTCGTCCAAAATCAGTCAAAAAAGTCATAGTATAGTATGTCGTCCAAAATCAGTCAAAAAAGTTATAGTATTATATGTGGTCCAAAATTACTCAAAAAAGTCATAGTATAGTATGTCGTCAAAAATAAGTCAAAAAAGTCAATGTATAGAATGTCGTCCAAATTCAGTCAAAAGAGTCATAGTATAGTATGTCGTCCATAATCACCTAAAAAAGTCATAGTATAGCATGTCGTCCAAAATCATCTATAAAAAGTCATAGTATAGTATGTCGTCCAAAATCAGTCAAAAAAGTCATAGTATAGTATGTCGTCCAAAATCACCTAAAAAAAGTCATAGTATAGTATGTCGTCCAAAATCAGTCAAAAAAGTCATAGTATAGTATGTTGTCCAAAATCACCTAAAAACGTCATAGTGTAGTATGTCGTCCAATATCACCTTAAAAAAGTCATAGTATAGTATGTCGTCCAAAATCACCTAAAAAAGTCATAGTATAGTATGTCGTCCAAAATCACCTAAAAAAGTCATAGTATAGTATGTCGTCCAAAATCAGTCAAAAAAGTCATAGTATAGTATGTCGTCCAAAATCACCTAAAAAAAGTCATAGTATAGTATGTCGTCCAAAATCTGTCAAAAGAGTCATAGTATAGTATGTCGTCCAAAATCACCTAAAAAAAGTCATAGTATAGTTTGTCGTCCAAAATCGGTCAAAAAAGTCATAGTATAGTATGTCGTCCAAAATCGGTCAAAAGAGTCATAGTATAGTATGTCGTCCAAAATCAGTCAAAAGAGTCATAGTATAGTATGTCGTCCAAAATCAGTCAAAAGAGTCATAGTATAGTATGTCGTCCAAAATCAGTCAAAAGAGTCATAGTATAGTATGTCGTCCAAAATCAGTCAAAAGAGTCATAGTATAGTATGTCGTCCAAAATCACCTATACTTAGGGGGACAACGAAAAAAGGACTGAGTATTCTTTTTCCACACTTTGGCGACTGGTAGGGTCTTCAGAGTCCCAAATATAAGTATTAAAAGGGTTAAAAAGTTGGTTTTGCATTTAAATAAAACACACAAATCATTCTCTTCTAAACATCCAAAGCAATCAGATAAACTTATAGGTGCACTGTCATAAAAGTACAAGTTCTTCAACTTTGAACATAAATACTGATGATTTCCACCTTGGAGGCTGATATTTCCTCTTCATAGATTGTACGCTGAACGCATCAGGAGTTGCTCGCGCTCAGAGACGTCAGCGATGGGCGGGGCTTGTGGTGGAGGAACACGGGTCTGAAGCTCAGCTGCCTGTTACACTTCAACGTTCTCATGCTTTTGGTGTTTTCCAACGCTCAGGGCGGTTGTTATGTGTCTGCTGAAAACTCACACACACCGCCGCTTGTTGTGTTATTTCTTCATCTGTTGTTTGGTCTGCTGCCGTTATCGTAGTCAAGTGGCACTGGCACCTGAGGTTTTTGTTTTGTTTTGGTTTTTTTCACTGGCCCCTGAGGTGCATGACCCGCCCTACTCTGCCTCTGATTGGCTCATCAGTCCTCATGCCTAAAGTGAACCAATCTAATCAGTGAAAGCAGCGAGTACCAGCCAATTAGAGACAGAGGAGGGTGGCTCACAGACAGGGGGGGATTTAGAAGTGGGTGTACGCAATTCTGACTGAAAAATAAGTAGGTATACCCTGGACTCCACCACTGAGTCATAGTATAGTATGTCGTCCAAAATCAGTCAAAAACAATCAGTCATAGTGTAGTATACGAGCAGCTGAAGCTGTACACAACATAATTTCAACACTGACTTAATCATCTATGTTGAGACTTTTAAGATCAGAACTAAAAGTGGATCCTTTCAGCAGCTTCTAAAAGATGAAGGGGAAACGTTCGTCCAGCAGGTGGCAGCATTTCAATGAGAACATGAACATTGATTAATTTCAGGTGGAGCTGCTCCTACACAAAGCGACACTGATGTGAAGGCCATGGTATACTTTCCGTGACTTGGTACAGTCCGCGGTTCCCCTCTGTGTCGATATATTTGGAATGTTCCACTTTGTGTTTATCAGTCGGCGCTTCTTCTTCTTCCACACAGAGACAGAAGCAGGACGGAGGACAGCGGAGACAAACATGTGGTCACTGCTGCCTAAATGATCCACACATTTCTTAGATGTTCTGTTGACGCTCTGTTCACACCTGCTGTTAACATCCGACCTGAGAGATCCGATCACAGGTGTTCAGATTACGCCTGCTGTTGCTGCTAATGTGACGTCACTGCTCCACATGTAAACACACAATCACGGTCAAAAAATGCCTTCATACTGTCAAGAATGTCATAATATAGTGTGTCGTCCAAAATCACCTAAAAAAGTCATAGTATAGCATGTCGTCCAAAATCAGTCAAAAAAGTCATAGTATAGTATGTCGTCCAAAATCACCTAAAAAAGTCATAGTATAGTATGTCGTCCAAAATCACCTAAAAAAGTCATAGTATAGTATGTCGTCCAAAATCAGTCAAAAAAGTCATAGTATAGTCAGTCAGTCAGTCATCATCTACCGCTTTATCCTCAACCAGAGGGTCGCGGGGGGTGCTGTGCCAATCTCAGCTACATCGGGCGATAGGCGAGGTACACCCTGGACAGTTCGCCAGTCCATCGCAGGGCCACACACAGATAGAGACAAACAACCATTCACTCTCACACTCACTCCTATGGTCAATTTGGAGTGTCCAATTTACCTATCCCCACATTGCATGTTTTTGGACTGTGTACCCACGCACACACGGGGAGAACATGCAAACCCCATGCAGAAAGGCCCTTGTTCCAACCGGGGCTCGAACCCGGGTCTTCTCGCTGCAAGGCGAGAGTGCTAACCACTACACCACCGTGTGGCCCCCTCATAGTATAGTATGTCGTCCAAAATCACCTAAAAAAGTCATAGTATAGTATGTCGTCCAAAATCACCTAAAAAAGTCATAGTATAGTATGTCGTCCAAAATCAGTCAAAAAAGTCATAGTATAGTATGTCGTCCAAAATCACCTAAAAAAGTCATAGTATAGTATGTCGTCCAAAATCAGTCAAAAAAGTCATAGTATAGTATGTCGTCCAAAATCACCTAAAAAAGTCATAGTATAGTATGTCGTCCAAAATCAGTCAAAAAAGTCATAGTATAGTATCATCATCGTCATTATCATCAGCATTCAGGTGAATAAGTAAAAACAAGTGAAGACTGAGTGAAGTAAAACGACACATGACACACATCAGACAACAGCAGACAAGGGGACAAAGGAGGACACATGTCATATCCAGGCCTCTATTTATGGAGTAGGAGGTCCTACAACCTATGCACTTCCTGGAGAAGGAGGAGGAGGAGCTAATGTGTGTTTTTATTTTTAATAAGATAAACTTGTTTTTTTTTTAGTAAGATAAGATAAACTTTATTTATCCCTTTCACAGCAGCAAAAAAATCAGTTCAGCCCAATGTGTGCAGACAGCAATATTAGACAACACAAAACAAGCAATGCATTAAAGAAAAAAGGACGACAGTCTGTGTGCATTATATACAAAAACAGTTATGGACATTATATACAATGAATGAAGGCTCGAAGAAAAATATTGCACAATGCAGGTAGATGCATAAATAAATATAGTGAATATCATGTATTCAGACTCAGTACGAATATAAATACCTATATAAATAATATGACTATTACACAGGATAATGAACAGGCAGTTAGCACAAGATGGTGGAGAGGGTTACAGTGTAAGAGAAGGTGGTTACAGTGTAAGAGAAGATGGTTACAGTGTAAGAGAAGATGGTTACAGTGTAAGAGAAGATGGTTACAGTGTAAGAGAAGCTGGTGACAGTGTAAGTGGAGGTGGTTACAGTGTAAGTGGAGGTGGTTACAGTGTAAGAGAAGATGGTTACAGTGTAAGAGAAGGTGGTTACAGTGTAAGAGAAGGTGGTTACAGTGTAAGTGGAGGTGGTTAGAGTGTAAGAGAAGATGGTTACAGTGTAAGAGAAGATGGTTACAGTGTAATTGGAGGTGGTTACAGTGTAAGAGAAGCTGGTGACAGTGTAAGTGGAGGTGGTTAAAGTGTAAGAGAAGATGGTTACAGTGTAAGTGGAGGTGGTTACAGTGTAAGAGAAGCTGGTGACAGTGTAAGTGGAGGTGGTTAGAGTGTAAGAGAAGATGGTTACAGTGTAAGAGAAGGTGGTTACAGTGTAAGAGAAGCTGGTTACAGTGTAAGAGAAGCTGGTGACAGTGTAAGTGGAGGTGGTTACAGTGTAAGAGAAGATGGTTACAGTGTAAGAGAAGGTGGTTACAGTGTAAGAGAAGGTGGTTACAGTGTAAGAGAAGCTGGTGACAGTGTAAGTGGAGGTGGTTACAGTGTAAGAGAAGATGGTTACAGTGTAAGAGAAGGTGGTTACAGTGTAAGAGAAGGTGGTTACAGTGTAAGAGAAGCTGGTGACAGTGTAAGTGGAGGTGGTTACAGTGTAAGAGAAGCTGGTGACAGTGTAAGAGAAGGTGGTTACAGTGTAAGTGGAGGTGGTTAGAGTGTAAGAGAAGATGGTTACAGTGTAAGAGAAGGTGGCTACAGTGTAAGTGGAGGTGGTTACAGTGTAAGAGAAGATGGTTACAGTGCTGCATTAAAAGTTGTACAGCCTGACAGCGGTCCGGTTGTATGGCTTGCAGTACCGTTCCTATTTGCCCCACGGGTGCAGCAGTCTGTTGCTTCAGGCCCCAACAGTCTCATGTAGGGGTGAGGGGGGTTGTCCATGATTGCAGTCAGCTCGGCCTACCCCCTCAATGGAGTACAGGGGACAGTCCAAGATTGAGCTAGCCCTTCTGAGCAGTCAGTTGAGTCTCTTCCTCTCCCTCTCAGAGCATCCACAGCCCCAGCAGACCACTGCATTAAAAATAGCCAATGCTATGACAGAGCAGTCTTAATGATGTAAACAGTGATTTGTCTGTGCTGATAATGTGTCAATAACAGCTCATACTATCACACTTAGAACATCTCTGTAATCAAGTCTAGTTGAAGCATACAGTGGAAAACTGACGCTCACACATTCATCACACACAAGACTCATTTATGTTCTGTTCATGTTTAATCTGCAGGATTAAACCCGAACCCACCTGATCGGAAAAACCTTGCGATTGTGAAACCGAACCTGCTGGACCGGATCAACCTCGCGGATGCAGAACTTGACCCACCAGACTTGATCCACCCCGCATTTGAAAAAGCGAACCTTCCATGCAGTTCTGGAACCAAACCCACTGGACCACAACAACCCCTCCCTGCGGTTGTGGTTCCAAGCATAGAGATATATAAAGGCTAGATGTCTTATGGCGGAGTGTCGAACGTCCGCACTGGCGGCCATCTTGCCACAGTCAGCTCCCTCACCCATAACATGTGTTGTAGTGGTACATGGACTTTTTAAATAACCACAACTTGCTCAATTTTCTACCGATTTTCAAACGGTTTGGTTTGTTATAAACGTCAGAGACGTAGTTATTATGACACTGCATATTTATGAATAATTATAACCATGGGCTTCAAATAACATTAAACAGAACAGCAAGATGTAATGAATACAGTACACACACACAAGGTATTTATGTTAAATCAATATATGGGCTACTAAAACTCAGGATACAGAATGGCATGAGATATATGTATACTTTTCTAATAGGATTATTACTTCCTGCGGCTGTGGAAGTGAACTTGTCACCTTGTGGACTGAACAACCTTAATTGTGGTTGTGAACACAGCCACTGCCCCATGAGTTCCTGAGAGATTCACATGTTTTCATCTCCTTTCAATCTTCATTTTCAATGTCTGGTTAAAAAAAAAACCAAAACATATCACAGTGAGATTTGAACTCTTAACCTCAAACATACAAGTATTATTCTTACCACACCTTTGACCTTTGACCTTCAAGTAGAAAAACAGTTTGTTCTTGGAGTTTTGAAATGGTTGTTAAGGATAAATTGATTGTAAACATCCATGTGCTTCTCAGGAATTGAACCCAGGTCAAGTCAAGTCATGGTGAAAAACAAAGAGCTATACAACATGAAGATTTCTTTCTTCTTCTCTTTGACATTGTCTTGTGTAACTGATGTGGGGTCTTTTGTGATGAAGCTAAATTTATAATCCAATTTTCAATTCAAACTGAAAAAGCATCTGAGTCATTAGGTTCAGAGCAAACATATGGTTTTGGAACAGAACCTGCCGGACCGGGACAACCCCGCGGTTGTGGAATCTTCCTCGCCATCTTTCAAACTCTAACAACGATGAGGCTGTTATAGTCTGAAAGGTGGCGAGGAAGATTCCACAACTGTGGGGTTGTACCGGTCCATCAGGCTCCATTTCACAACTGCATCCAAATTTGAAAAAGTCCAATTTCTGTGTGGAATTGAACTTGCCACCTTGTGCATATGATTAAGCTCACACTTGTGAAACTGAAGTTTGGCCTTGCTGACTGCTGGAGCATTTGGTAGTTTTCGTCTCCCCTCGAATCGTTACTTTGGATGTTGAACTTAAAAAATGTCTTGTTCTTTATAAGAATTAAATGACCTGAGAACTTAACAGCAGTGTTCTTATCACCTGAGCTAACTGCTCCTACAGTGTAGGATGTTTTCTTAGATCTTTTCAATGTTTACATGGAATCTTGAATTGAAAAACTAGATTTCATCATGAGATTTTTAACTCACAACCTCAGACATACAAGTCTTATTCTTACAGCACAAGCTATTCTTACTGAGCTGTAGAACACTTCCCTGATGTTACGCATCTTCTGTTGGACTGAGGTATTGGTCCTGACGCTTTGAATTTCCTGAGTTGCTAATCTTGGTCAGAGTTTTAACCAGCTAAGCGATCTGCTCAGACATATTTGCAATGTTTCATAGAGCTTTAGAAATCTTTGGACTAAACCTTCACGTTTTATAGTTCAGATCATATTTACCCTACATGTTATGGAGAGATATACTTGTTTGGATTCACTGATGTTGGAAAAAAGGTTAATTAGGGCCCGAGCCATGAATGGCAGGGACCGAAATGGCTCCTGGGACGAATTTATGCGAGGAACCTGTTGTTATCTTTCAGATGTTTATTCTATCCGTGGTCATTTTTGAGGGCGTTCATGGGCATAAAAACCTTTGAAAATTTGGAAAATTGGCATGGCGGTCAGGTCTTGCGAAACTGCGATATTGACATAGTTTCCGGACACGTGTGTTGCTCAAGGGCTCTATAGCGCCCCCCTAAAGGGGAAAACAGAGGCAAAATTGAGTTCCACAGTATTAGGTGTAACTTAGTGGTAAGATGTTATCGACCAAGACAAACAAAAAAGTTGACAGTAACCAATGGCCTCAACTCAACAGGAAGTCTGACATTTTGAATTGTTGGCATCCATTTTGGTGATTTGCACCCTACATCAATGAGCAAACCTTGTCCGAGTGCATTTGTCTTACAGACATAAAAAAAATGTATTAGAGAAAAAAGGGAAGACTGTTGAGTGAGGGAGGGAGACAGTGAGGTCATGGAACAGCTGCACTCCCAGACTTGCGGGGGATGTGAGGGCCCTATCATGACTGCATGCAGTCCTGGTTCACAATTGTATTTGATTAATTTATCTATTATACTAACCACATTTTATATTAATATATCAAAACAATTTTTTTCAAGCAATGTCTATTCAGTTTGTGACTGTACAAATATAAAAGCTGTCAAAACCTATAACCTTTGCAAACTTTAAAGATTTTTATTTCAATTTTGTATTTTCCTTGTAAAATACTTTTTCCCGCCTCAAATTTGAAGTTTGGTTAAGAATTGCATTATAGACACGTAGAAATACACATTTAGACCAAGGTTATAATAATTTGGGATTTTTCATTGGTTCTCGTTTTTTATTTAGTTTTGACTTTTTGTTTTTAAAGGTGACATCGAATGCTTGTATCACACATATATGTTAGTTATGGAGGTCTACTTACATATATTAACATGTTTTCATGATTAAAAACCTCCTAATCGCTGCAAACGAGCCGATCAAAATATCTCCTCACTGACGCTCTCGTCAGCCGCGCTGTTTCAGACCAAACAGTTGCTGTGATTGGCCAGCCAACGAGAGCTTTAAAACTGTCCTGTGATTGGCCAGGTACCTGGAAGTGACGTAATAGATAGGCCAGCTCTCAGATACACAGCTCCCCCTCTGGCACGGTGGATGCTCTGCATCTCAGCAGCTACAACGAGACTAGTTCTTCTTCTTCTTCTGCGGTTGAATGTACGCAACCGGATGTGCCCGGACTAGTGCCCGCACCGGGAGGCGCTACGGTGGTGAGGATTTCTGATGACGACATCAAATTAAGGAAGTGTCGATCCGCTTCGCAGAGCCCAGGAAAACAATACAACACTATTTTCTCAGCAGTGGCTGAACTGTTTGTTCTGAAACTTTAGGGTTTCATAAACGAGGTAATGACGCAGATACACACACAAACGCAGCGTTAATTGGAGCTTCCGGTCTATGTCACCTTCAAAATTGTTTTAATTAGTTTGTAGGGCAGGTTTGCTGGTTTTTATTTTTGTAAATGCTTAGATTTACTTTTTTACCATTTTATTAGGACAAATGATCAAAAATCACTGAAACAAATCTGCTAACCCATAGCATCATAGAGCTGAGGTTAGATGAAAAAAAAAAATAGACACACATAAACATAACATAAATAATAAGAATTAATAACCCTTGTGAGACACATCACATTGTTTGTGAGTCTCAACCCAATTAACTACATACCGAATATTATGTTAACTTGCAGTCAGACACTTTATTATGAATGAAAATAAAACCTTTCCAAATTGCAGACAAGAAAAAATAAATGCACTTCATATGAAGCCAGAAGGATTATTTATTTATGAAATTAATTTACAAAGACATTTTCACTACAATTTTAGTTAATATTAGTTAGTTTTATAAACACACAATTCAGCTTCAGTTAGTTCTTATTTTTATTTCAGTTAACGAAAATGTTTTTTTTTAATTTTAGTTTTCGTTCACTATACGAACGAAAACTAATATGCCTTGAATCAGACAGCAATGAAACGGTTATAAACGGTTACAACCCGTAAAAGCACAGTGATCACGTAAGGGGTTTTACCTTTTACTTAAGAGGTTTACTTTTTACTTAAGGGATTTACCTGAGGAATTTCTCACCAGTGTTCGTCATCTTTCTCGTCTCGTTTTCCTCGGGTAACCGGAAGTAACAGCGCGGGGTATCGGTGTGTCATTTCTGCCGAGAAGCTCCGTCGTTACCGGGACTTTCCGCGGCCACTGAAGGGTGAGTGTGTCATAGCACCGGGAACAGAGGGCACCCGCGACTACGTCCGCTCTTTGTGCGCCATGTTCGCGTCCTCTCTCCGCATTTCTGCACTTAATTATAGTGAATTGCGTTTGGCTGTTGTTAGCCTTAGCGTTGTGTTAGCAGACGCTAAGCTAAGGCTAATGTGCGTAGACGTTATTGTGTGTGTGAGACAGCGCGTGATTCTGTCACACAATAATGACAAACTCATTTTAATTGAACGTTGAATTAAAATTAAACTAAACCTCAAGTGTGAAACGACGTGGCTAACGTTAGCTGTGGAAGCTATGCTGAGAGAAGCTAATGGTTGGACGTGCGTCACAACAGGAAGAGTCTGGTGAATAACCGAGGAAAGTACCGAGCTGCCACACAGTCACTGACACACGCGATTCATCACTTCAGTCCTTGTGTTACCGTCTATTTGTCGTATGATTGGCCTCGTGCTCGGTTGGCACTTTATTGGAAGGGACATTGAGTGATTTTCTACAAAACAGTAAGACTATAAACTGCTCCACTTCAATCACAACACGCATTATGTGTGTCTACGTTATTTCATTTGTTTTCAAATCAAGTAGAACATTTGTGTTTAGTTCATTTAATGAGCGTTTATTGGTGAATCTGGTCTACATTAGTTGGTCATGTTTTTGTGTTAGATTAACAGGTACGATTACAAGCCAGAGTTGGGACAACAATAAACCGTCTGACAGTTCAATATTAATAAGTGTAGTTATATAAATGTGAGTGCTGATTATTGAAACAATGAACCTGTAAAAGATTAACATCTTCCGAAAATTATCTATGCATATTTTTACATATTATTGTTTTGTTTATTTGATTTTGTTTTTTTTAATTCTGCAGGTGCTGCCACCATAAAACTTAAGGAAGTCCATTGTCCCCATCATAGGAGGAAACATCTTTTCTTATTAGGCTTTAATTATTCAATTATGGAGGCTTAGACACCCTCAAAAGTGATGTCCAACATGGGGGGAGGGGTTTGAGATCAGGTATACCTTGGTCTGTGTGTGTATGTGTGTGCATGAAGCTTCAATTATTATTTATTTTTTGTTGGTACACAATCACTTACCATGTGTGAGGTTGGAACTGTCGGATAATAATACACTGTCTGGCCAAGAAAAAGTACATTTAACTGTTTATTTCAACCTTAATTGATGAAAATATTGGCTTCTAATTTGACAACCATGTTGGAAAACGTATCCAGTGATCACCAAATTATGGAGATTTCTGAATCTAAAATTGGGTTAAGAAGTGTCCAAAGCATCATTAAATCATGGAAGGATAGTGGTTGAGATCACTTAAGATTTTGATTAAATCATTCATTCATTCATCAATCTACTACCACTTTATCCGTCCACATGAGGGTCGCAGGGTTGCTGGTGCCAATCCCAGCTGATGTGGGGCAAAAGGCAGGGTAAACCAATTTAGCCTAATCCTTAAATCTGCATGTTTTTGGACGGAGAAAATCCATGCACGCACACACACACAGGGAGAACACGCAAACTCCATTCTTGTTCTGACCGTGCTGCAAACCCAGGCAGCAGTAGGATCTAGGGTAGCTTCAGTTTGGTTTTTAATACCTAAATATACTGAATGAGCAGGTTTCATGGGGCTCAAATTGTGAAAATGGTTCAAGGAGGAAGATGACATCATGTTCTCACGTGGATTTACCAGATGTTAATCCCATTGAGAATCTTTGGGGTGTGCTGGAATTTCTTTTCTTTTGGCCAGGCAGTGTATTAAACATGTCTGCTATCAAGGTACAAGATAGTGATGCTGGGTGATCTGAGTACAAGGACACATTTCAACATTTTTACTGCTCCTGTAACTGAAAAAGGACTTTATCCACTAATGTGTCTGCTGGACTGGTAGTTTTGTTTCCTCTGTAAAAGACCTTTTAAGTTTCACTATTATGGAAGCCTCACTTTCTTAGTCACAGTTCAACCTCTCACTCCCTCCCGCTTATCTTTTTTGAACCATTTGCTGTTCGGTGTGAATGTGTGAGTGTGAGTGTGTGTGTGTGTGTGTGTGTGAGTGTGTGTGTGTGTGAGGGCAAGACCTTGGATTTTCTCAAACCTCTCTCCTTTCAAAGGACATCGCTTTTCCCTCTTATTGAAATACCTACATTTAAAAATGGAAACTCTTGTTCAGCTTAAAAACAGCCCGTTTTTAATGGAACTGTGTCGGAATGGGCCTCCGACAGACCTCCAGTACGACAACTCCTCAGGTACCAGGTTCTTTCTTTTATCATAATCTGCTGTTCTCAGGAAGATGTATCACCATGATAATGTTTTCATCTGCAGAACTCTTCCGCATCTCTACTTTTGCCCGTTTCCCGACCTCCGGAGTCACAGAGCGAAGTCTGGCGCGGGCTGGTTGGTTCTACACCGGCGTGGGCGACCGTGTGCAGTGTTTCAGGTGCAATGTGACAGCAGACGGCTGGCAGGCCGGAGATTGTCCTACAGAGAGACACAGACAGCTGTCTCCCACCTGCTCCTTCATTCAGAGCCTCCCATCAACAGCCAACCTGCTTTCTTCATCTCACTCTGCTTTTTCCCCACTCCGCATTGCTCCAGCCATACCAGTAAGAAAGTCCTTACAAAATAAGGGACGTACTATTTTAACCTGTATGAAAATAGCTGTGATTTTTTATGACAGAATCTATACTTGAAACTGCATTCAGAACTCTAATAAAAAAGTACACATTAGAGGTTTCTGTTGTACATCTCAGTGAGTATGTTCATAGTGTTTTACTTACATTTTTCCTCTAGCTGTCTGGTCCAGGCCCAGCTGCTCCTAACACGATAAGCCAAGGTGAAGAGCCACTGGGATACATGAACATGGCTTTTTCTGCTCCGCCACCCTCCAGCCCACTCAGCTCCCGTGGAGTAGAGGACATGTCGCACCAGAGGCCAACGTGTCACAACCCGAGTATGCGCAGAGAGCAGGAGCGCCTGGAGTCCTTCCACTCATGGACTCTGTCCATCATCACCCCTGCAGAGCTCGCCAAGGCGGGCTTCTACTATTTAGGCCAAGGTGACCGCGTGGCCTGCTTTAGCTGCGGAGGACAGGTGAGATCGCTGTTCTGAGGAGGCAAAAACACCTACTAACAGGAAAAGAGTGTTAACAAGTGCAGGCATATTTAGATATGTCAGAGGTGGGCAGCAGGTACATCCACTTTATTTTTTTTATACATATTTGCAGTTGAGTAACTGGGAGCCAGGTGACAGAGCTGTGTCCGAACACCAGAGACATTATCCAAACTGTCGCTTTGTCCGCGGGGACAGAGCTGACAATGTGTCACTGGCCGGGGCGGCAGGAGCAGCGACGTCCCAACTGTCAGCAGGAGGTCCGGCTCTCAGTAACGTCTCCAACCCTGCCATGCAGCAGAACGAAGAGCGACTGCTCACCTTTATTAACTGGCCTTCTCGCATACCTGTCCGGCCTGATCAGCTGGCTAAAGCTGGCTTCTACTATGTAGGTATGGATGATACATGATGAACATTTTCTATTTTCCCCACAGGGAAATATGAGACCCAAGTGTCACTACTACAAAATATTACAAGTAAAAAAAATTGCGATATATTCAAGTAGGTCGTGAAGAACCGTGTTCCATAGAACGAGCCCTGAATCCTCACTCTGTTTTTTGGCCTGAAGGTCGTAACGATGACGTCAAGTGTTTCTGCTGTGATGGAGGTCTGCGGTGCTGGGAGTGTGGAGATGATCCTTGGGTAGAACATGCCAAGTGGTTTCCTCGGTAAGTGTTGTGGTTCTGGGTTTATTTTGCGAACTGTCTTGACATTTCAAACTTAAAGGGTCTCTTAAATACACATGAGGAGCAGTAGTTTATGTGAAGTGTATTTTTGTGTCTGGTTAATTTCAGGTGTGAGTATTTGCTCCAGGAGAAAGGACAAGAGTTTGTTCACCAGATCCAAGCTCGCTTCCCTCGGCTGTTTGAGCAGGTCAGTAGAGATCAGCAGGGTAGAATCATTTGGATTAATAAAGTTGGTCACTAACTATGATTTATGTTCCATTTCTTCCCAAAAGCTTTTAACAAATGGAGAAAGCAGAGAGTTTGTGGATCCTCCAGGTGAGTGTGAAATGTAAAATGACTTTCAGAGCTAAATGATGTTTGTTCAGCTCGACTCATCCATTCACTCCTCCTCAGTGGTTCACCTTGGTCCAGGAGAGGAGCGATCTGAAGACGCTGTCATGATGAACACTCCTGTGATTAAGTCTGCTTTAGAAATGGGCTTTGAGAGAGGTCTCGTCAAACAAACGGTCCAGAGCAAGATTCTGACCAGTGGAGAGAACTACAGAACAGTCCAGGAGCTGGTGTCAGACCTGCTGAGTGCCGAGGACCAAAAAAGGGAGGAGGAGCGAGAGATGCTGGCAGAGGCAATGGCATCAGGTGTGTGAAGATTTTCCAGTGACACTGGAACTATCAGCTGTTCTCAGATCAGTGAATGCACGTTCTTTTGTTTCAGATGGTTTCACGTTTGTGAAGAGACACCAGGCGGCGCTGATCCAGCGTCTGAAGAGTGTCGAGCCAGTGTTGGAGCATTTGAGAGAGCAAAATGTTTTATGTATGTTTATCGCATTTATGTTATGATAAAGCCATTTTCTTTTTTACTAGACTAATACTCCTTCCCATTCCCCTGCAGCGGCTGAGGAGTACAGCGGTCTTCAGGCACAGACCACGGCACAGCAGCAAACTGCCAGGTTGATAGAGCTTGTCCTCACAAAGGGAAACGCTGCGGCTGAGGTTTTTCGCAACTGGATCCAGAAAAACGACGTCCACCTGCTCAGAGATCTCATGGGTAATCATTTACGCGCGGGCACCAACAGTACTGAAACTGGATTAAACCATTCCAGTGGTTTATCCCACATCTTTGTTATTCTGGTCTGCAACTAACAATATTTTTCTTGCTTAGTAAATAACTTAATTATGGGTTGTTTTTTTTAAACATGTGTCCCGTTTCATTTTCAGCTCAGTCAAATGAAGCAACTTCTCCAAGCCAAGATTTATCAGGTGTGAATGCAGATCTAAACTTCACAGGACATCAATCCTGCCAGCTCCAATGTGGACTTGACATTGTAAAACTTTTGTTTGCAGATCTTCCAATGGAGGAGCAGCTGCGGCGCTTACAGGAGGAGCGTACCTGTAAGGTGTGTATGGACAAAGAAGTCAACATCGTCTTCATCCCGTGTGGCCATCTGGTGGTGTGCAAAGAGTGTGCACCGTCACTGAGAAAGTGCCCGATCTGCAGAGGTTTGGTTAAAGGCACAGTCCGAACCTTCCTCTCATAAACATGCTCCCGCCGCAGTGTTGTCACAAACATGTGATTGAATGTAAGCAATACGATATTTAAACTGATATTTACCGATTTGCTTTTTCTTGTCATTTAATATGCGACACTCCTTTGATTGTAATCTTACTGAAGACGTTTAATTTGAATGACCAGATTAAACGCACAGACATTACCACTGTAATCGATCACATAACAGGTTGTTTCTGGTTGATATCATAGCCTTAACATCACAAGGAAAAAGTATGGGAATAAAACTCTTCAATCAAATGACCTGTGTATCAGTTATTCGTTAAAACACAAGGATACAAATCAGTTCATAAAATGACTAATAGAAGTTCTGCGGTTTTAGTTTGTGGCCATAGTTGAGCAATTTACATTAGCAAATGTTAATTCATCTTGAATACAGTAAAGACAAATGATACCATCTTCAAAGACTTACATTTCCAAATGTAGCTAATAGTGGTTTCTTCCTTCAAAATAAAAAACAGGACTTGTGCCTTTGTTCTTTTAAAAGAAACCAGAAATGGTCTTGGACTAATTTGTATCTATTTAACAGCATGGTGTTAAACTGAATGAATCTAAACAAATGTATTAAATCCAGATTATTTAAGATAAATGTCTTGAGGAAGACTTCTGCTTCTACTGCTCATCTGCTAAATTTAATAAAAAGGTGAAACAAATTTTCCAAACTGTAACTCAAACAGGCGAACTCAGTTACTCTTACAAACACTCGGACACTGATCACATTTAGTTTATATAAATTTATTACTCCACAAGTCTCTTTAGCCACAGTTTAGATGATGCCAATCTGAGGAGGAAAGAGACGACATGAAGTTACACTGAGTTCAGTGACACAACACGTCTGCAGCAGTATTTACTGGCATCAGTGGTTCCTTTGAATGCATCAGACATTCAGACATTTTAAATTTCACATCACATGCACAGGGCCGACAACTTTAGAAAGTAAATACAATCATGGACTCACCTTGTTTGCAACATCCAACGCATCGTAATCTGGTGCCAGACGAACGTACGCTTTCTTCTCGCCATCGGGCCTGAACCATGTCGAAATAAAACAGAGGCAATAAGACACAATCAACTGACAAATGAAAGTGAATGTTGTAATCAATGTTTGTTTACTGTGAGAGTTAAGACTGAGTTTGTACCTGATGAGTGTGTTGACTTTGGCGACGTCAATGTCGTACAGCTTCTTGACGGCATGCTTGATCTGATGTTTGTTGGCTTTGACATCAACGATGAACACCAGTGTGTTATTGTCTTCAATTTTCTTCATTGCAGACTCTGTCGTCAAGGGGAACTTGATGATGGCATAGTGATCCAGCCTTTAGAAAAAATATCAAAGCAACATCTCAATAAGACAGACACTGGATCAAACACTAAGATAACTTTGGTTAGGTGCATCAGTGATATATAAAGCTGGAATCATGTTTTGTCATACTTTGATCGCTAGTACCATCATATGCACCGTTTTAATCCGTGAACATTTGGAGAGAACATGTACTCAATGAAACTCACTTGTTCCTGCGTGGTGCACTCTTGCGAGGATACTTGGGCTGCCTACGAAGACGGAGGGTTTTGGGGCGACGGAAGGTGGGAGAAGTCCTGATTTTCTTCTTCCTCTGGCTGTGTACACCTTTGAGTACAGCCTTTTTGGCCTTCAGGGCCTTAGACTTGGCCTCAGTCTTGGCAGGGACCGCTAAAATAGAAACACACATTGGCAGATGGTTAAGCAGCGGTTTAAACTGTAGGTTCATTCACACTTTCATATAGATAGATAGATAGATAGATAGATATTGACACAGACAAATAAGCCCATTAACAGCAGTTGCTATTGCATTGACAAGATTACCCACATTTGTGGCACAGCTTTCAAACATGGATGCAGGATCAATGTGGGGTATAGACAATCAAATACGAACATATGCATATGTTCTTTGGAAGTTCAAGCAAAACACCAGCAGTGCTTATGTTGACAGTGAGCTTACGTTACTGGTTCATTCCTTCATGGAGGTGAAGAAATCTAGTTCCACACGCTGACATTTACACAACCTGACTGACGGAGGTTTAGCTGCAGTGAACCACAATTCCAGACGTCTTGTAATAAACACGTTTAACAAACAGTATCCGCACATGTATCTCATGACTAATAAATACAGAAAACACATGAATTCCATCCACCATCGCCATGTGACCATACGAATATTTAAGCCCATCCCAAAACACCAACAGGAGCGTTTAAGTGACACGTTGAGGATAGACAATAGATATAGATAACTGATTTATTTCATTTTCCTTATTAAAACATTGACCGGTTTACACGTGTAACTAGTGCAGCGGGTACCGCTAACAAGCAGCTAGTTACCACACTACGGCAAAGACAGCTTAGCCTACGCTAACTGCGTTACAATGAGTCGCTATCCACAATATATGGATATTTACTGATTTCGATGAGTCAATAATTGGCAGTAAATATAGAAAAACAATCGATGCATCCCTTACGACTGAGCGAGTCATTGGTCAACAATATCAACGCTGATGTGCTAACATTAGCCTAGCATCACGTTCCCTCGTCCATGCCGGAGACACGACTTGCGTTAACCTACATATTTAAACAGTTGACAGCGAGATAGTGAGATAGTTTTAAACCAGGTGACTCCATCTTTGAATTCTATGGACATTTACAGGAGCCGCGCGGCATTAATGACGACAAATAGTGACATTTATTCACTCAAAATGACAAGATTGACGAACCTTCCTTCTTCGCCTTCGGTGCCATGTTGAGAAAGGAAGACTGTGTGGGGATTCCCGCAGTATAATGCACGGGCGAGATCTCATGAAGAAGGTATCGCGATAGCAGAGTGGATAACCCCCTTTATTCAGTACACAGATGTTAGCTGTATTTTCTACCTTGGATTTCATCGTTTTGTGAAGTTTGTTAGGAATTTCCCATTTCTAGTCTACAACTTATGGAAAATTTAGTTTTTAATCACACATGAAAGTTGATGAATTTTTTGCTTTAACTTGATATCTCTCTGTACAGTCAAAATGTCTGATTTACAGTACGACAGTAGTCAGAGATGTGCTGAACACAACCTAGTCGGTCCTGGTCAGAACTTATGGAATGTTTTGTTTTTATTACATCTCAAAAGTGATATTTCCCATAAAAAGGTGCAATTATGGGACTTTTAACTTTTAACATTCCCTCTACAACTGTATAGTAAAAATGTCTGATTTAAAGTACGACAGTAGTCAGAGATGTGCTGAACACAACCTAGTCGGTCCTGGTCAGAACTTATGGAATGTTTTGTTTTTATTACATCTCAAAAGTGATATTTCCCATAAAAAGGTGCAATTATGGGACTTTTAACTTTTAACATTCCCTCTACAACTGTATAGTAAAAATGTCTGATTTCAGTACACTAGTAGACACCAGTGTGCTGAACACAACGTTTTCATTCGTATTCATGTTTAGAGAACACTCTTTGTACAATTAAGTCTAAAATGTGAGGATTTCCACTATTTTTCCAATTCAAATGTGCAGTAACATCATCTACAATGAGCTGAATGTGTCACTTTAAAGGTATGAATACATGTTATTGTGTGTTTCTGCTGTTATGTAATTGAACCATTAACTTGGTTCGATTTTTCAGGCTGTTTTCTTGTTCAGTTAGATTTGGGTGTTTCTTGCTTTGATATAACCACTTATGTCATTTTGATTGATAAGAATGTGTGTCGGAATGTTCGGTCAGTGTCTGCAGATGTAACAAATATATAGAGAACATTTATATATACACAGATAAAAAAGTGTTTATTTTATACTCTGATAATACAAAGCACAAATGTGGAAAAACGTCCACATCAGTCTTCTTTACTCTGCCGGTGTCTTCTTGTTCTTCCCTCCTCTCCTAGTAAAGAAAGAAAAGAAAGATGTGTTCAAAGTTATTGTTGAAAAAAAGGACGATTATTTCATAATTCTGCATGAATACATGATGGTTTTTTTTAACTCACTTTTTTAACTTTGCTCCCGTCTTCAGTGAAGCCTTCCTCTGTTTTTCTGTTCCCTTTTCTTTTGGCCTTTTATTTCTTTTCTTCAATCCTTGCTGTTTTGACTCTGTTTCTCCGTCTGCCTGCCTCTGTCTTTTCAGTGCCGGTACTTTTTCCTCCTTCTTCTTCATCAAGAAGCGAGGCGTTGTGCAAATGGTGTTTCTCTTGGGAGGTCTCTTTTCAAGTCTGTGTTTCTCTTTACTGAACACAAACAAATACACACGAGCACATGAAACTGAAACTAATCAAACTCACAACAGAAATGTGCAGAAACAACTTAAATATCATCTTTACCTGTGTGTCTTCTTGAAGCCGACCATGTAATCAGGTACAGGGCAGCCTGCTTGTTTTATGACATTTGCAATGCTGTTACAGAGAGAATAATAAAGAGTGAGTGTAAAACTAAAAAAGTTGTGGAAATTGTTCTTTTATTTTGTGAGTTTTCGTGTCACCTGCGCAGCAGTGGTTTGTCGTTTTCTGTGAAGAAGGTAACGGCTTTCCCCTGATGTCCAGCTCTACCTGTGCGACCTGAGGAACAGTAAAATAATAATATAATAAAAAGAGAAATCACTACCAACGGTGATATGTGCAAAACAAATTCAAACTATTGTCAAATGAGTTCACATAATACTGATTCAGCTCCACTTCTCAATATAGCAGTAATAAGACCCCAGCGAGACAGCTGAAAACACAAAGACGAGCCTAAACAACGTTTCAGAACTCAATTCTCCTGCTCATAAAAGCCAGTTTTTCAGCTTGTGTCCCCGCCCACTCTGTGCTGCTGCTGTATACACATGAACGCTACCTGAGTGGAGTCTGAGAGTTAGAACTGACCGATCCGGTGGATGTATTCCACAGCACTGGTGGGGAAGTCGTAGTTGAGTACGACGTTGACTCCTTTGAAGTCGATTCCTCTGGCGAGCAGAGCCGTGCAGATCAGCACCCAAATCTTACCCGAGCGGAAACTGCTGACGACGTTGTCTCTCTGGAAACACGAGAGCCACACGAGAGGAGGATCAACCATCGGCGTGAGAGCGAGAGAGAGACAGCGAGCGGCGTCTGTGTGTCGCTGTGTTACCTGCTGCTGTGTGCGGTCTGCGTGGATCACTTCTACATTAATGCCTTCGTACACCAGCTCATGGAAAAGCTCCCGTGCGCGCTCTTTAGACTGAACAAACACCAGCATGGGAGGCAGAAAACCCTGAAACAAAGACCTTTATCCTTTAGCAAGTGAACAAACAGAAGAACAAGCAGCAGCAGCAGCAGCAGCTCAAATGTGTCCATACCTTCTTAATGATGTCCCTCATGGCCACCAGTTTGCCGTTCTCTGTACCAACAAACAGCAGCTCCTGTTCCACCGTCTCCACCGCTGTATTTCTGACACGATGATGAAACATTGATTTTTAGAATGTGGAAACAAAGCCACACCCACACACACACACACACACACACACACACACACACCATAGTAAGTTGAGTGTGACAGGGAGACGTTTACCTGTGTCCGATGTTGACCGACACCAGGTTGTCGAGGTTCAGGCGGCACCACTGGTCCACGTCTGCTGTGCAGGTGGCGCTGAAAAAAGCCCTGCGCACCTTTGGGTTGGAGCAGGCGAGAAACACGGTCGCCAGCTGCTCCCTGAAACCCGACTTACCGTCTTCAAACAGCTTATCAGACTCATCGACCACCAGCCACTCCACACTGAACAGCAGCACAACAACAACAACAACCATGTCACATTTAATACACACACACACACACAGAGCCGTGAGCAGGCTGATGAGAGGTCACCTGCTGAGGTCCAGAGCTGGAGGATCCTGCTTCAGGAGGAAGACGAGTCTGTTGGGCGTGCTGACGAGGACGTCTGAGCACATACACACAGCGTGTGAAGGAAAAAACGAGGAAGAACAATCAACGTTCCCTTTTCTGCACTTTTTTTTTTTACTTACCATATTTTCTGTTTGACTGTGGTCCATATTTCTTGGCTGCCAGTGAAGCTTTGTCGATGATGTGAACTCTGAAGCCGACTCCCTCTGACAGACGCAGCAGCTCTCTGTGCGTCTACAACACAAGTTTGAAAACAAGCTGAAAACACACACCACTCTGTAACCTGTTAACAAATCATTCACAAGTTACTTTCTGTCAACACTTCAGTGTCTGGATGTTTCATCATCTCAAAACAGCAGATGCCCCTGAAGGAGAACATTAAAGATGGCTCTGTTCACTTCCTTCACTTCCCTCAAACTGTGGAAGCTAAATGGAACTCAGCCATTAGAAGAGAAAAACTCATTCCTAAGCACAAACCTAAACGACTCAGGGCGGCGTCAGCTGCAACTGTCTCATCACAGAGGCCTCAGTCATGTGTCTTTATATTTTCACTGTGCCTGACCTGAGGACTGATAACTCACAGAGAAAAACCTCCAAAAGCCTTTAGACACCGTCACTCTGGGACTCACAGGCAGACTGACCGAGGACGCCTCAGTTCTGCTTCCAATAAAGCTTTTCAGCTTCACTCACCTCTGACTCCCTGGTCGTCTCACCTGATCATCAAATCTCCTCAACAGCCATCACTCACATAAACGCACTTTTAAAATGTCTGACCTGCTAATTACATCACTTCCAGGTACCTGGCCAATCACAGGACAGTGTGAAAGCTCTCGTTGGCTGGCCAATCACAGCACAATCTGCGTTCTGGGGGTGTGATTTTGGTCTGAAACGAGAGCTTCGGGCCCCGTTCACACGAGGACGCTTGTGGGTAAAAACGACAAAATATTTTAAAGTGCTTTTCGTTTAGATGGTGACGGCGTTTTGAGGGCTTAAAAACACAAAATCTGAAACCACCCTCCAGAGTGGAAAACTTGAATACGCTCCGGCGTAGCGTCTCCGTCTACACTGCCAAGATGCAAAACTCTGCTCAGATCTGCTCACGACGCCACCTTTGCGTCTTCTGTTCAGACCGTCATCATGTAAACGTAGCCTCAGTGAGGAGATATTTCGATCTGCTCCTTCGCAGCGACGAGGAGGATTTTGAGTTCTTTGAGTTAATTAGTTAACATGTTAATTAGTTAAGTAGACCTCCATAACCAACATATATGTGCGATATGAGCATCCTATGTCACCTTTAGAAAAAATACAGTTTCAGGTCATGCCAAAGTGCCAGAAAATACGCCTGTTTCCCCAATATACATATAATGTGTGTGTGTGTGTGTGTGTGTGTGTACCTGGCTGGCCAGTTCCCTGGTCGGGGAGATGATCACGGCTCTGAAGCCCAGGTTTGCCGGCTGCTGCAGGTGAGCGAGCAGCGGGAGACAGAAAGCCAAAGTCTTTCCGGATCCAGTGGGAGCGCAGGCCAGGAGCTCACGGTTCTGAGGCCGAGATGATCACAGCGAATCAATAACAGACCCACAGACTCTGTGTGTGTGTGTGTGTGTGGTTTACTAATCACGTGAACGTCAGTACTCACGTGCATCATGAGCGGTACCGCCTGCATCTGTATCGGTGTCGGTGAAGTCAATCCTGCGTCTGTGAGATTCTGAAGGACGCGCGGGTTGAGGCGATACTCAGACTGCAGCTCCTCAAATGTACACAGCGGGTCAGGAACGTCAGAGCCGTGGACGTTGATGCGGTGTTGAGAGCGAATACGATTCACCTGCCATCGCATATGAAGAAGCAGAACATGAGGCTCGGTGAACAAATCAAAAACCTCCGACTGTGTGTTCGTCTGCGTCACAGTGAGCACCTTCTGCTGATGAAGATGCTTCAGCCTCTTCACAGAGTTTTTCTCCTTCTCGTGACTCGGCAGGTTCTGGATCTTTCTGTCCAGTGAGGACGTCCAGGTGATTCCACTTCCACCCGCATCTTTTAAACGTTCACAAAACACAGCAGGGAGGTTAAGAGAAGAGATGAACGACCACATCAAGACAGAGTTTACTGACACTATCACAAACTGAGCGTCCTTGGTGGGAGATTTGAGATCTCTGAATGTTTTGTAGAGTCATGATTATTCAAATATTTATCGTCATTATACAACGAAATGTCGTGGTCACAGCGCGGACAGGTCAGCAGTCCATCACAGAGACAAACATTCACACATTAATGTAGAGTATCTTTACTGTGATACTGAATCATTGTCCACTCTTACCGTCCACCTGGTTTCCTTTGGGGTTTTTCTTTTTCTTCTTTGTCCTCGCTCCACTCTCTTCATGTCCTCCCTTCCGTTTGACTCCTGCACCAGAATCATCACCATCACTTCCCTCCTCATCCTCGTCTACTCTTCCTACTCCTTCCTCTTCCTCATCCAGTCCACTGCTCCTGCTCTGGGCTCCATTGGCCGCTCCTGTACTGAAGTAATCGATTGAGGAGAGAGGATCTGAGGACGCTTCCCCTCCGTGAGTCCTGATAATCTACAAAAATGAAGCAGGAGTCGTGAATGTGTCTCATCTGTGTCCCCTCACCTTCTATCATGTCCAAAATGTCCAAAACAAACACGGGAACAGCGAATTCCATGCTAGTACAAACATGTGCTAGCCAAAACAAATGGAGCAGAGGATCAGGCTCACGCTGCTGCTGCTGCTAAAATCATAGTTAATTCAAGTTTTATTAATGTTGTGTTTACCTTAATTATTAATGTTATGTTTACCTTAAATCGAGCGGCGTCGCTTCCAAACCTCTTCAGGTCAAACTTAGCTCCGGCTCCGAGTTTACGAAACAAGTCGAAAGCGTCCATTTGTTCTCCAGCGTGGTCCTCACAGACGAGCCAGGCATTACTAATCAATCAGCATCGTCAATCATCTCAGTAATACACTATATCGCCCCCTTACGGCCGCACCAGGCACATCTGGGTAACTTGTTGAAACAATAACAGAAACATAAACAAGAAACGTTTTCTTACTAAATCTATTGTGAATTGCCCTTTATTAAAAATATTTGTTACTCAATAAGTATTTTATACGAACATAAAACGGAACGTCCAAGATCATTTATTGACGGAAGATAGAAAAGTCAACTCCTGTTCTTCATTTTTGGTCTCAATTATCTTTTATTATAAAAAAAGATATCTTGGGCTCAACGAAATTCTGACTAAATAAGGAACAGGTGAAATATAATGTGCATTCAGGTCAAGTCCAGAGGAGCAGCATCATGATGTGAGAGAGCAAACATGAAGGATGTAGAAGTGTGACGTCTACCGTCAGTCCAGTACACATCAGTGTGACGTCACATCGTTGTTCTGATTGTGGGATTTATGATCCACTCACTATTTTATTCCCTTTACTGTGTGATAATGAGAACAATGTCCTTGTACATTATCACACACACACACACACACACACACGTTGCGTCACACATCTATGAATTATGGCTCGACGTTAAACACAGATTGAATCACAGAAAAACAAACAAATAAAGCATGTTCATATATAATAAAGATTTAAAATTGTAGTGGGTTAAATATAATTCAGTATCATTATCATTATCAAAATTAGATTTCTCTGAACGACGTTTTTCTACATAAATATAATATACCACCACATTGTAAGTGATAAAAGTCAGAATATGACATCATCACATTACACATGTCTTCAGTAAATCTTCCATAAAACTGACGACTGCCTCTTTATCTCCCTCCTCTTCGCCCTCAGCCTCTAATGTCTTCAGTCTGCTCAGACTCAGTCTCAGGTGCTTGATTCTGTGCTGAGGGTTTAAAGTGTTGCTCTCTGCCTCTCCTCCTCCTCCTCCTCCCTCCTCCTCATCCTCCTCCTCTCTGAGATATTTTATCAAATGCACTTTGATGCTCGTCCCCTCGTCGCTGAGCAGCGACGCCGCAAGCTCGATGGCGTCCTGAGCCTGGCTGATGCTGAGCAGGTGCAGGAGAGCGTTGGAGAGTGCGTGTCGAAGGCTGGCACTGTAGCGGTACTCTAAGAAGTCATTGGTGTCCTCGCTGTTCTGGAGCGCCGTGGTGAGGGAACGCCACACGTAGCTGAATCGCTTTGTGTCCCCGTAGCATCCCCGGTGGGCGGGGACCGCCAGGGCAGCAGCTGATTTGATTCGAACCTTGAAGTTTTTGCAGGAAGTGACAACGTGGCAGAGGGCAGAGAACACGTCACTGGACCACAGGGCGGAGTCTGGAACAAAGAAAAGAAAAGATTGTGTGCGACTGTGGTCGGCAGCACTCACGGAGCGAAGGAAACAAAGTGAACAAACATACCGAGCGGCAGGGCGGGGTTTCTGAAAGCATTTCCCAGGGCGTAACAGGCGTTCCACCGGACCTTCATTGTGGACTCTGATAAGACCGTTTTTACAAGAGCACGGACTGCGTCTTCCACCGGGTGTTGGAAAGCAGAGCGCGTCAGCTGACTCTCACGCAGGAAATGGAGCAGGTTCCCGAGAACTCGCACGGCATTCGCTTTCACCTGAGGAGGAGACGCAGTTTCAGAGTCAGAGGAATGAAAACGTGTCATTGTCAGACGGATGGTGAAGAGCGTTCACACTTTTATCTTCACTGTAACCAGAGACGTTAAATATGACGAGAGACAGAGAGAGACGCAGATGATCACATGAATGAGTAGCTTCACACTGTCAAGTCCTATTGTGCTTACAAGTGCATTGTTAGCAGTAGAATCCACTCCATATATAATTGTATGAAACCGCCACGCAGCTCTCGTGCTTTTCCTTCGCTTCCATCATTTGTGATGTAAAATGCGTCACAGAGTGAGAAACACAGAGTCGATGAGCTTCATCTGCATTTTCTAAACTAATTTGACAACGTTTAAATGTCACAGGCCTTTGTTTAAGTTTAGATTTTACACACAACGTCATGAAGCTTCAAAAACAACAGAATCTTCTTGTCGTCATGTTGGTGTGAATGCTCTCACCTTGTCTCTGTCGCCCGCTGCTCGAGTGGCTGCGTGTAACATCTTCAGCAGCAGCATGTCCGATAACTCCTCGTGAAAAGTAACACCGAGAGTTTCCCTGACAGACAGGAAGTAAACACATTTACACATTTAAATCCCTCACACTGGACTGTTATTCGATCCAGACTCAGATTATCGTGATGTGCTTTTCAGAAACACGCATGGGATTCTTACATATTGATGATAAGTACGTCTGCCAGGTTTCCTAAAGACCAGGCCGCCTTGGCACGGACGTTAGTGCTTCCATCACTGAGGGCGGCGAGGATGGCGTTGGCGGTGTCTGCCACGAACATCACATCCTGTAACGACATCACAGCCTCTGTAGTCTCATGTGGACGTGAATGTGAACAGACTGAGGTTTGTGCTCGTGTTGTCCTCACCTCTCTGAGACAGGGGAACAGGATGTAGGTTCCCAGAGCTCTGACCGCTGCCATCTTCACCAGATAGTTTTCACTGTAGGTCAGACCCAGCAGCACGGTCACACACATCAGCTGCGTCTTTTCCTAAAGAACATGACACTGTGCGTCACACACACACACACAAACACACACACACACACACACACACACACACAGCTCTGAGGAAGTTCAGACACAGAAGTGAATGAGACTCACGGGCAGCTGAGTGAAGGCCTGAGGCAGGATGGCAGACAGCGTGTCACACACACTGGCCTGTAGTTTGGGATGTAGTTCACTCTGCATCGCTGCGTTCAGTGGACCGCTCAGTACTTCTGACCACAACTGAACCACCTGCATCACACACACACACACACTTGGTATGAACAGGTCGTCAAAAATAACAATTACTGGAGGAGGACCGTGTAAAGACAGTTACGTACTTGTCCCAGTGGCACCCGTGAGCTCTCGGGCACGTTGTTCTCTGCTTTGTACTGCTGGATGATTCCCGTCCCAAACACCTCCAGTAACTACACAAAAGGCCATGACATAAATATCAGCGTCATCATTTTCTGTTCCCACAACATAATCCATCTGAGGAACAAAGGACACAAATCACTGTTAGGACGAATGTCCTAACAATGTCCTAATGTTAATGTGAAATAAACCATGTTCTGACCATGGCTCCGTGCAGCTGCATGGCTGGGTCAGGCTCTCTGAGGCAGCGTATGCTCAGCTGCTTGATCTCACACAAACACGCTTGTGTTAGAGAGAAGTAGCCGCGCACAAGACTGGACAAGACCTGAAGAAAACAGACGCACAACGCTCAGAACACGCTTCACTGTGTGTTTGTTTTACTCCCCATCCACCGCCTCTCACCTGCAGTGCCTCCAGCCGTACAGGGGGAGGCTCCAACACAGCCCCGCCTCCTGTTCCCCACCCCTCGCTGTCCGATTGGTCCTCTCTGGGCTGAGTCACCAGTGACACACAAACCTGCAGCAGCCACAGCGATGAATTGTCCTTCTCCCCCGGCGTGCGAGGAACCCGTGGGGAGGGCGTGTGCGAGCTGCGCTCTGAGTGCACCGGTGTTTGAGAGGGTGAAGTCTCTCCATGCCTTTGTCTCCAGCTAAGGGCGGAGTCCTGCGGTGTGAAGGAGCCAGAGCTGCTGCCACTGTCCGGCTGCTGGAGGATGAGCTGCACTTCAGGGAGCGGAGCCTGAGTCGTCAACAGAGACCCGTAAAGTGTCAGGACCGACACGCGCACGTTCACGTCTGAAAGACGGAAACAGCTGGTTTTAACTCGTCATCGAATGACCTTTTATTTCAGAACAAACATAAACACAAACAGACCTCTGTGGCGCACAAAGGGACGGATCTGTTTGCAGAGCGAGCTGAGCAGACCGGGTCTGAGGCGGTGGTATGGAGCGTTAGCCACCAGAAACGCCAGACACTGACAGACAGAAGATAATAAACCGTTGTATAAGTTAGTGTCAAAGTTCTCATGGATGTAAAATCAGCATCAGAGTCATTTTGCTTGTAAAATGCAACACGGGAAACTTTTAACATCAAACTACTGTTTAAATGGTTCCATTTGATTTAAACGTCATCCTCGTCCAGACGTCTGTGCTTGGATCACTGACACTTGTTCTTTACAGTCAGGAAAAAAGAGGTTTTTACCTTAATAACCTGAACGAGTGTCTGAGGAGCAGTCTCAGCCAGCAAAGCCAGGGTCAGAGCACGGTGCAGTTCTCTGATGGCAGTGGCCAGCAAGAGGGAGAACGGCGTGTAAGACGTACGAGGAGACGTCGTATCTTCAGCCGCAGCCAGGAACTGACGAGAGCCATCCAAAATGGCCGACAACACCTGAAGTGCACATGCACGTACCTGAGAGAGAGAGAGAGAGAGAGAGATGTCGTAACAGTCAGAGTTTGTCGAGGAAAACTACGGCAGAACACGAGTGAGGCCGGACCTTTGGCGACGAATCCTTCAGTACAATTGTGAGCAGAGTGAGAGGCGGCGGTCCACCGACAGGAGCGTCAGGGATGAAGGAAGACCAGTACCCGTACAGCGTACGCTTCTCCACACATTTCACCACCCCGAGCAACGAGTGCAGAGCTCGCTCACGCACACGACCAAGAAAAAATCTGACAGAGGAAAAAACATGAGATGAACGGTCAAGAAAGACACCAGCTCACAGTAACAAGAAAAACACGAGACAATGGTGAGAGAACATCGCTCTGTACCTTAATTTGCTCTGTGCGTTACCCTCAGGGTCAGAAAACTCGGAATCAGAATTGTTTCTCTTCCAGGACGGGTAAAACGACGGCTCAGATGGTTTAGCCAGAAACTCGCCCTCTCCCACGCCTCCTTTCTGAGGTGCAGACACGGCCTCTCCGTCATTGTCGTCTCCATCTCGTCTGCTGAGCTCAGTGCTCTTCTTCTTCCCCCTTCCTCTGGGTTTCCTCTTTTTATTCTTGGGAGATATGGAACACGTTCAGAATGAATGAATGAATCTAATCTACGAGATGATCCTTTGGAGAGGTTTGTCTTACCCCGGAGGTTTTGCCCAGCACAGCAGCATCCATCGGTGGTTCAGAGGGTTTTGGTGTCTCAGCAGGTTTGGATGCAGCCAGACCCTCATACTGAGGAAGAGGAGTTGGGTAAAGCACAGCCGGCCAATCCACATTCACACCTGGAGCTCCGTGGAACATAAGTCTCTGCAGAAAACATCAACACATCTCCACTTTATTACCACAGTAAAACTCTGGCGCATAGCTTTTGTTCCTGGATAAAAAAAAAAAAGTACGGCAAGGTTTTGACCTTAAGTGTTGCCAAAACTGATCCAAGCTCCTCCCCTTCACCATATTTCCACTTCCCACCTGAGAGACAATACTGAAGTCCTTTCAGAGCTGCCTGGAGCACCTGCAGAGGACACAAGAGCAGCAGCAGCAGAGGACACAGGAGCAGAGGACATGTGTCAGCTACAAGCAAAGGCATTGTTTGTCACTACAATTGTTGTTACATCCCATAATAGTCCTTACTATGCAGTAGAAGAGCTCGTCGGTGCTGGGAGGTTTGGGCGACTGCAGTGTTTTGAGGAAGACTTTGAAACACACAGTTCTGTACTGATCATCCAGAGGAGGCTGACCAGGAACTCTGGAGAGAGACAATTACAACCAGGAATTTAAAGAATAATAATTAACAATGAACTTCATTCATGGACAGACTATTTCGACAGTGGTCCCCACAACGTCTACATCATTTACAGGTGTAGGAGGAACGCCTACCTGAGACAGATGTTGGCCATACAGGTGAGAGCAACGCGGCGTAATTCCATACTTGGCTGAGCTGGGTCACCATAGAACATCAGCACTCCGTCTTCAGCCAGTAAATCACTAAGGTGCTAAAATATGAAGGAAACAAATCTCAATACAAACGTCCTAACGTTATCTTTAATGTTTTTAAAACATGTGTAAACACCAACCTGGTAACACTGAGGGCCATTCCCATACACGACTGTGGAGAGAGCGATGAGAACGTCAGAGTGTGTCCATGTGCTGCACGTCTTCATCGCACTTGTGGTATACTTCAATAATAGATCCAGCGTCTGCTCGTCCATGATCACCTGCAGAAGAAGAACCGGTGACAGATACAGAGTTAGAGAACTGTCTTTGTTCCGGTGGATGTAGATGCTGAGCTCAGTTACCTTCAGCTGATTGAGCAGATGATGCATCAGCTGACAGAGTTTGATGACTAAATGTTCCTGAGTCAGCGGCACAAGATTACTGCCATGTTTCAGCAGAGTACACACATCCTGAAAAGGAAGAATTCATTAATTAATTCACGCTCATAATGCCTCTGGGGGTAAAAATGACATATGGATATTCGTGAAAATACCATGTTCAAAAACACTTGAAACCTCTTTTTTTTCCACTGAAAAAACAGCCTGATCAAGTTCAGCCTGTTTTTCCTTGTTTTTTTCTAGTTTTTTACTTGTTTTATCACTTGCTTTTACTTGTTTTATCACTTGTTTTTACTTGTTTTATCACTTGTTTTATCACTTGTTTTTACACTTGTTTTATCACTTGTTTATCACTTGCTTTTCTGGTTTTATCACTTGTTTTATCACTTGTTTTTACACTTGTTTTATCACTTCTTTATCACTTGTTTTTCTGGTTTTTTACTTGTTTTATCACTTGTTCTTCTACTTGTTTTATCACTTGTTTTATCACTTGTTTTTACTTGTTTTTTACTTGTTTTATCACTTGTTCTTCTACTTGTTTTTCCTTGTCCACGTGTCCCATGAATGAGCCGTTGAACCGGCGCGTGTCCGTTACCTGTGCTTGGATGCCGATGCTGGGGAAGACGCTTTTGCTGTAGTTTTCCGACAGCAGCTCGTCAAACAGCCGGTTGAGCTCCTCTCGGTGTCGGCAGGTCGAGTCCGAGCGCAGGGCTCGGAGTTTTGCGGCGCAGCGGGAAAAATGTTTCTCTGCGTCCGACTGGGAGCCGAGCAGCCAGCCGTCCGTACCCGCGCGTCCTGACGGGGCCGCCTCACCCAGGACGCCGGTACTGCCGGTACTGCCGAGGCCCGGCGCGGAGAGCTCGTTCTCAGCCGCCATGTTTGCACCCCGGAAGTGATCTACTTCTTCGTTTTATCGGGGTTGACAAACAACGATTTGGTTCATTACCGCCACCCCCTGGTGTGGAGTGGGAATGAAAATGTTAAGAATTCTACTATTTTAACGAATTATATTTTAAAATATTCTACCCAATCTATGTCGTCGTAATCAGTGTTGTTGTTTAAAGGAACTGAAATTATTTTCGATAAAACACTCGTTCTTTTGTAATATGTCTTTATTTTAATGTCTCCGTTTGTTTATTATCATACTTTCTCTTTCATATTAGTTTCCTCGTGCCTTATGTTCACTGAGAGTGAATATTAGTTAACTCTTTAATCCTGGATGTCCAAATCTGATTCTTTTTTTAAAAAATCTGACTCTTGAGTTTCAACTTTGAACCTAAACCCTCCCCCGGACTCACTACTCGAACTCGCTGAGAGGGGTCTAGCTGCAGACCTGCACTGTCAGGACCCTTCGTTGCAGACCTGCACTGTGAGGTCTCCTGCACTGTCAGGACCGGAAGTTGATTCGAAGCCTTTCAAAATAAAAGCGAGCATACCGGAAGCATACATTCAAAATAAAAGCGAGCATACTTGAAGCACGTATTTTTCATTCCCCATGTGAAGTGTGAAGACGACGAGGTGAGTAACAGTCAAGTGACAACAACTTTGCGTCATACGAAGAAACAGAAACCGTCTTTATTCACTAGAACGTTATGTTGCACACTATATATTGTCCTGTAAAGTTATATTAATTTGAAAGAATCGGGTTTTGGACTTTTGGGTAGTTTTCAGCGTTGTTATCGTATGATAGTGCTCACTTAAATGTGCCATTTTCCTACTCAAAGACCAAGAAAACTGAGTTATATCATATAATTTTTATATAATTTTGTTTTACTTATTACGACATCAACACTTGTTTGCAGCCAGAGTGGAGATGCCTCAGATTTTGAACATGAACAGCACCCAAACTGAGGAGGCTGCGCAGGAAATGGGAAAGCTGTTTGACACGATGGATCTGAATGAGGAAGAGAAAGAATTAATTCTTGAGCCTTTTAAATTTATTTTTTACCAGATTGAAGATATGTGGCTCTTCTGTGAAGAGATTATGGACAAACGAGGGTACTTGTCGTACTGTGAGTACAAAGAGTAGAAAGAAAAAAAAAAAAAAAAAAGTTAAAATTGTGGAAAAAGAAAAAAAAACTGCTTAGGAGATATTGGTTATCTGAGTCATAGGTATTCAGTAATTCACTTTGAATACACAAAGCTAAGTTCATTTAAAATCATCAACCCTCACACCCTCCATGTGGTCCAATAGCACAAGGTAAGAACATAGCACAAACAATATTAAGCAATTATTAAATGAATTATGAGGTGTTATAATTGCAAACAAACATAAGATATTGCCTATATAAAAAAAATAAGTAAATCAATATGTATATGGTCCAGCAGTATATAATATTTTGTTCGTTTTTTATCTTGACATTTTCCTGAGTTTTTTCACCTTATACAGTTGAACTGGAAAGATATACAGTTTTTTTTTTTTAAATCTCTTTCATTAAACACATGGATACACGTAAACATATTTACATTGTAAACATAAAATAAAGATCCAAGAAACATTGGGAACGAAAAATACGTGCTTCCGGTATGGTCGCTCTTATTTTGAAAGGCTTCGAATCAACTTCCGGTCCTGACAGTGCAGGAGACCTCACAGTGCAGGTCTGCAACGAAGGGTCCTGACAGTGCAGGTCTGCAGCTAGACTGTCTTGGACTCGCTCAGTTCATTTCAAGTAGACACACCCAGGTATCACAGGCTCATTACTGCCCCCCTGTGGCCTCATATTGAAGTGGCGTCACCCACAGACAGCAGGTTTTCACTGGAGCTGAATCTCAGTGTTAGTAATATTCGACTGTAGAGCTGAAACAATTACTCCATTAATCGATTATTAATCAATTACTAAATGAATCGTCAACTGATTTATGGATTTGAGTTTTTTTTCATTATTAAAACAAGATTTCTGATCGTTTCAGCTTCTTAAATGTGAATATTTTCTTCTTTCTTTGCTCCATAAAACCAAAACCAAACCATTACTTGATTAATTGAGAAAATAATTGGCAGATTAATCAATTATGAATATAATTGTTAGCTGCAGCTCTATTCGACTGTTTATATTTAGTTGTTAGGTCATAAGGTCAATAATGATGACTGTTATTTCATATTTAAGATGTATATTTTCACCAGTTGTTGGTAGATTTTGGTCTTTGTCATCTCTTTGGATAAATTCAGAAATGTTGTATTTTAACTCCGCAGTATTTCATTCATCCCTCTTAATTAACATTTTATATTTTCTTTAATAAGGTCTGGTATTTTGAGGACCACAAGTTCTTATGGGTTTTTTTTACCCACAAGTTTATTTTTACCTTTTATTTTGTGTACTTACTGTTAATGTGTATTATAAATAATGCATTTTCAAAATAATATTTCTAATGTGGCTGAAAAAGCTTAGCTTGTCCAGCTTAATAATTAGAACAGAGGATCTGTTTAGTCAAGATGTTGTGGATAATTTACTTCCTTCTATACACAAAACATTTAACGCTATCCTGGACTGATGAGGCCAATCTCATTCTGTTAGGAAATAATTTTGGTAGTCGTCTGAATTCATGCGTCCTACATTAAGAACTTTTAATTAACTTCCATGCAAGTAAACGTGAGGCACAAAAACACATTGTGAACCAATTTACTGACTCAAAGTTTTGTGCTTAATATGATGATGGGGGGGGGGGGACACACTAAAAATCACAAAACCAAAGAGAAAAGCGAGGTACATTCCAGAGGTTTACAGCAGTATTCACAGCAGAAATGTTCAAGCACGTACAAAACGTTAAACTCTTAACACAGAAGTCTTTATTATGTGTGAGCAAACAATCAACGCATTTTCACTTGCTCTCCATTTGACGCTGAAAATTAAAGGCATCTCAACAAAAAATGTTCCGTTGCTCATTTTAATTTCTTGAAAAATAAGTTATTATACAACATATTCATATGAAATAATGTACAAGGCCCATGCATCAGTGCACACAGACTATGATTCATGGTCACTCTGTCTTGTGGTCAAAGACTACACCCGAGTGCTGCTTCCTAAGTAGTTTTCTTTACATTGGCATTTTCTATCAACATCAGCAGCTCAGGCATGAATAAAGCGCCGCCTAGTGGTGGTGGTGGCAGTTTTGTAGGTGGTGAACAACAACAGACTGCAGCAAGCAGGAAACAGGAGGTAGGCATGTCTGCACAGAGGTGGTAGCAAATGTACAGCATGGCACACAAGCGTTGAAGGCTGAATTAAAAGAAGTAGTTTGTTTCAGCCCGACTTGAAGAGAAGAATGGCCACTTGACCCAGGTAGAAGTAGATGAAATGCTTTGTCTCGTGTGTCACATAGCTGCCGAAGTTCCTCCCAACAATGCAGTGCCATGTGGGATTGTACTTCTTATCAAACTCCTGCAGAAAAAGAGGACGAGAGAGAGAGAATATGAGACAGGGGAGTGGAGGAGTTTTACACTTCCAGCATCATGAGGGCAAGCTGCCGTTAAATACGGGGTCAAAATACCAATTTGGTGATATATCGTAGTTGTCCTTCCTCAAGCAGTATGATAATCAATATGTAAATATCCATATTTTAATTCATAACTTAACGTGCTCTAAAAGTAGAGCTTAAACAATTAATTGATTATTAATCCCTTACTAAATTACTGAATCGTCAACTATTGATAAATCGATTCACCAGTTTGAAGCTTTTTTCATGATTAAAACAAGATTTCTGATGGTTTCGGCTTCTTAAATGTGAATATTTTCTGGTTTCTTTGCTCCATTTAACAGAGAAATCATTAAAACTGAATGATTTTGGACCAAATGATTAATGGGGAAAATAAATCAACAGATTATGAAAATAATTGTTACTCTAAAAGTAACAATTGCTACTTCATGTCTCCTCACGGTGGCGCTGCTTAAATGAATGATTTAAAACTTGGGTGGAAATGAGCTGACTGAAGAAGAGGGAGTTTACAGCAGGATAATGGTGGAGAAAGATGCTCCATCCACATTCTATACATAGACTTTATGACCTTTCTTCTCCGTGTTGTGAATAAATAGAGAATTCCTGCACTTTTAACAGCCTTTTCTTTTATTTGGTTAGACAGATATCATGATATTGGATCGTCTTATCACAGAATCGCTGTACTGTGGACCGTGCATTACCCTATGATCGCCACCTCGCTAAAAACACCCGAGAAAAGTCACGTTTTAAAAACAGAAAAGGACACGTCTCATCATATTTGACATCATACCTTTTTGACATAAGCAGCAATGTCCTTCTCTATGTTGTACTTCTCCACCGCCTGCATGGCACAGTCCACTGAATCCTGCTGCATCTCATCAGACATGTCTGCATTTTTAATCACGGCCTTCTTGTCAGACATGATGGCGCTTTAACTGAACGAGAAAAACAACAACAAAGAAATCAATCAATCAATCAATCAATCAATCACTCCAGATAATGCAAACAGTGAGACACACGAGCTGAGTGGAAGCAGTGACACAAGTCCACAAAGTGACATCTGTGATTATCTGCATTAACAAGTAAAAACATTAGGAACATTGGGACAGAATGTGGAAAACAAATCAGAAAAAGTGACTGATTTCTATATTTGGGACAATAATAACAACCTGAACTTTCTGTCTGACAAATTAATTCAACTATTTGGCTCACCAAAGAGAAAGGAAATACAGTCCTAGTGATTTATTTTTGACACGCCACAAGGGGGAGACAGGTCCTCATTATCTTCAGGATTCTTCTCATTCAATTTAAATTCATTTTTTTTAACCCCATCTGTACTTTTTGCAAATAGAAAAAAAACATCATTCTTAAAAGGTTAGTTAGTTAATAATCTGGTTAGGTTAGTAATGTCACCAACATGTTGACAGATGCCCATTGATTTTTCACAACAATTATCGTGATAATATCACAAAACAGGTATTTTAGTCAGGATAATTCTGTTATTGCCTGTTAATGTCGTTCCATACTTATTTAATACTACATATTACACACGAAATCAAATAAAAACGTCGAGTTTAAAACGCCAGGAAGAGACTTTTACACACATTTACACAGAGATACACAGATTTACAGAGAGCATCAGAACAAACACATGAGGCTCAGCGACATTAGCATCAGTACGCACACACACACACACACACACACACAGAGAGCTAACAGCTCATTTGATGACAAACGTGTCGTTTACTCGGTGAAAAGAGTAAAAGTGTGTCTTACCTTCGCTGCGGACGTCACAGTTTACACAGTTTCCTCGCGGTTAGTTTAGTTGAGTGCGTTGCGATCTCACAGCTATTCTTTAATGTATGCGCGGGGCGCGTGCGACTATGCCACGCCTCCTTGAGATGCCAGCGCGTCGCTGATTGGCTGTAAAATCGCTTCTACTCTGCTAACTGCGTTTTTTACTCGCGGACAATTCACTGCATCTTATTTCCACCCAGAATGCACCGTTTTAACCACACACACACACACACTCACACACACACTCGGCCCCTCCCTCCTCTCAGTGTCAGTGGGTGTAATCGATCGCAGTGATCGGATTGACTGATTGTGCTTTGTTCGCGATATCTGAAGAGCCTGAAACACGAAAAACGTCATTATTTGTCAACTGTGCACCTGATGTAAATCATGTTTGCACCTGATGTAAATCATGTTTGCACAAACTCTGTTTCCGGTCTGATTTGTCATTGCACTAAACTGAACACCTTTATAAATACAGTTATTTTATGTTTAAAATGTTTCATTCTTACAAAAAGCCGTCTTCTGCAGTCTCTTGTTTATGTGTACAACTGCTCCATGTGCCCAGGACAAATACAGTTCTTTGAATTTGAATATTTTATAAGAGAGTTTCTCTCACAGGCCACTTTATTAAGTACATTGTTGTATCTTCTGCCTTCAGAAGTGCCCTCGTTCTTCATGCCATGGCTTCACCGGGGTCCAGGAGAGATTCTGGTCTACACCAACATGTCAGCGTCACGCGCTCCTCTGTGACAGTGGAGGCCATTTGAGTGACACAGGACACGTCGGCCTCAGAAGATGAACACATAAGAGGGACAAGTTGTCTTTATGGACTTTGGTGAAGGGCAGTGAGAGGTTTACATACAGCAGGGATCATAGTGAAGATTTTATGACACAAGGCTTTTATTGAACAACTTGAAACCACGATGTTCAACACTTGACCAAAGTAGGTTGTAAATATTGTTGGATTGTGCATCTCCAAGATTCAACAAACATGTCTCCGTCTGCCAGAAAATGTCCAACACAAAAAAACACAGATATTTACTTGTGTGGTTGAGAATTTTATTGAAAGAGAATAAAGCTTTAAAAAGGTAGTGAAGATCATTCTTATGAAAATAAATCAGAAATCGCCCTCCTCTGATGAAAAGACACAAACTACATTAAGTGAGATTCCCTCCTCCCAACACTTTCAATGATTGCCCACTATTTACCACTCTCCTCACGCGTGTCCATCCATCCTGCACTGCCCAGCCCTCCTCCTGGTTTTCATCCAAGTTTTGCTCTTCTTATTTTTAACAATAACAAAGAAAAAAAATCTGCCGGTAACTGGGTCTCCTGAGGTCCCACAGAGAACATAATCTGGATTAATTGAAAGCCAATTGAGTTTGAATATACGACTATATCTCCAGTTTGGTGGGTTTATGTGGACGGGGCCAGGGTTCGGGATCCTCACCCATGCTCCTGCTCCATGTATCCATCCCGAAGCCTAATCCTAATCCTTATCTGATCCTGAATCCTGATGTGGCTCCGGAATGGGGAGACAATGAGCCCAGTCCAAACCTTCAGAATACCAGCAGAACCAAAGAGAAGGAGGCAAGTTAGAAGAACACCTTCAAATTTAAAAATAAAAAAGGTCAATAAATGCATCTATGAGAGAGAGACCGTCAATGATCGGTCCCAAAAACTAAGACTTCGGACTCTAAAAGATGAACAAAAGCAAAAACACAAGCTTTGGGCCTCCCGAAAAAAAAAAAAAAAAAGAGTCAATAATGCAGTCTACTGTCAGGTGTATGTAAAAGCCTTAAATGCAGATGTCACTGTTAATAAGGCACAGCCATCATACCATTGGTGCCACATTTGACTCCTCCTCCTCCTGTTAATCCTAATATGTACTGTTTCCTCTGTTCCCATCCTATCCTGTTCCTCTGCAGTCTACAGAGAGACACACAAGAAGGTCAAAGACAATAGTATATGCTTTGAAGAAGTAAAATATTTACATCGCAGACAAAACACAAAGCATATAACGGGGACGATGAGCTGGTGAGCAGAGTGAAAAAAGCAGGACAGGCCAGGTACACAGATCAGAGGTCTGGTTTGTGTACATGCAGCAAAAAAGTAAAAACAAAACTGCAACAGAACGTTTGGGAAAAGGGGAAACGCACGCAATGATTCATGGTGAGCAGACACAGGGTTTGTAAAATGACAATGACAAGATTTTCCTCCTCGGCTCAGATGTTCACCATCGCTCCAGATCAGCTCAGGTGTATCTAGGTGCGGGAGCGAGAGCGAGAGCTGGAACGGGAGCGAGAACGTCGGGGAGAGTGACGTGGAGACGCCCGGCCGCGGCGAGGGGAGAAGCTGCGAGAGCGAGTCCTGCTCCGGCTTCGACTGCGGCTACGAGAGCGGGAACGACCGTAGCTGGGGCTGCCGGGACCGTCGGTCTTCACGCTGACGTAGGACGTCTCTCCCTGAACACACACACATTTAAAAAGACCTTCATTCATCGTGTATAAGGTGCAATTCTAATCCTATCAAATGCTCATAATGAATGAGCCACTTGGTGAAGATTATTGCCTTCCACACTGTCATCAGCATTACATAATTACATAATTACATAAATGATAAGCAGAACCAGCCGATTCAACTCAACAATGGCCTTGACTTACTGTCCAGTCACTCCTGCTTTCTTCATCTGAGAACATGTCTAAAAGTTCCACACTGTGGTCCCAGGGCCATTCCATAATAATTAGCTGTTTGCTGGAAGTCGTCACGTACCTCATGAGAACGAAACTTGGTGTTGTCCAATTTACGGACAGCGTAGGTCATGTCTTCTTTGCGTACAAACTCCACAACTCCAGTGCCATCACGGAACACATCAGCATAACATACATCACCTGCCTCTCGCATGTGATCCTTCAGGTCCTGCCAGCTTCCACTGGGGGGAAGACCTGGAAGGTAAAATATCAGTTTAGTGATATAATGTCATCCTTCCTCATGGAATATGATCATTAATATGCCAGGGCAAATATTGATATTTTAAAGTAAACTCTAAAAGTAAACACACACACACACTGGCAGCTTCACTCGACGGTGCTGCTGCTGCTGCTTAAATGAATGAGTGAAACTCATTGGCTGGCTGAAGAAGAGTGAGTTTACGACAGGATAACGGTGGAGAAAGCTACATTCAGAGAAGCTTTTCACAGATGTTTCGTTTTCTTCAGTTAAACAGATATGTAACGCATCTCTAGATGATTGTCTTGCAATATATTGATTCTCACAGAATTTCCGTGTCGTGATATTATTGGTATCGCGTCTCGTATGGTGAGGTAGCCTGTGACTCCCTCCCCTACTGTAAAGTAAGGTTGCAACTAACGATTATTGTTAGAATAGATTCATTTGTCGATTATTTTCTCGATTCATTGAATATTCTTTTGTCCATAAAATGTAGTTAAAATGTTGAAAAATGTCAGTGTTTAACAAACCTGGAAATAATGATGCTCTCAAATGTCTTTACAGTTTTAGTGATTTTTTTGTCAATTGGAGCAAAGAAACTGACGATATTCACATTTAAGAAGCTGAAAATCAGAAAGCTTGTATTAATTGTTTAAAAAAAAAAAAAATACTTTAAAACCGAATACTTGATGATCAAAACAGTTGGTGATTAATTTAGTCATCGATTAAGAATCAATGAATCGTTGCAGCCATACTGTAAAGTGATCTCTACACTTTAATCAGGGTCATAGGAAACAAAAACACTCACCTGACACCACAACCCTGTACTCGGAGCGTCGGGACGGGGGACCGTATCGTCCCCTCGGAGGTCCCATAGCGCCGCCGCCGCCGCCTCCGCCACCTCCTCCTCCTCCGCCTCCTCCTCCCCCACCCCCACCCCTTCCACCTCGAGGAAACTCCACGCGCAGGCGGTATCCATCGTAGTCATAACCGTCCCGTCCGTGAACAGCATCCTCAGCATCCCTGTGGAAACAGTGAGACACTCCGTCATCATCCAAAAGAAATCACTTAAACCCACAAATGTACTTCGCCTCCTGCCTTTGTTCATCAGTGAACACACGTCACTGTTTGTAGCTTAGAAATGCACGTTTACTATTTATTATCTTTATTGTGTGTGAAAATGTAATTTGATCTCACATTTAAAAGTTACACACGACGGCTGTAAGAACGAATCAACTAATCGATTAGAGGAGAAAGTAGTTGGCTGCTTACTCGATTGACTAAGTCGATCCTTCTGAATACATTTAGAGATTAGCGTAAGCTTCAAACTGTGAAAATGTAAAAAGAGACATTTCACTGGTAATTCATACTTTACAGGTGAAGATGAAAACACACTCAAACTAACCGTGTCCTTTGTTATATTTTTGGACTAATGTACCCGATGTTTATTTAGTAAAAGGTGAAACTACAGAGGGACATGAGGCTGAGACACGATGGACACACAATGGACACATGGACTGAATCTCACCTCGGGTCGTCAAACTGGACGAAGGCGAACGGAGGTCCTCCTCTCCGGTTTTTCAGATCGATATCGCGGATCGAACCGTACTTGTAGAACAAGTCTTCCACGTCCTTGGAGCGTATATCGGGCGGGAGATTTCCCGCGTAGATCCGACAGTCGTTGCTCCCCGCGGGTCCACGGACGACGCCTCCGCCGGACATGTTAGCAACACACACACGGTAACGGAAGCCAACGAGACGGCGGGCTAACAGCTCTTCAACTCACGAAAACACGACGAATTCACGCGTGTTCGCAGTAAAAACGAGTATTAGAACGTTTAGTTGCGACTGCGTCTCAATGAAAGGTGAAAATCGTGCAGGTAGAGATGAAAGCAGTCGCGTAAACAACAATCTAAAGTTACAGCAGTGAGCTTCTTCCACTTCTGTCGACTTCTTCCTCGGCAGTGGAGCGGAGTGCAACGGCGAGCTTTAAAGGTGCACAGGCTGCCCCCTGCTGGAGTGAACCTGTCAACGCAGCATCATTCAGAGGATTAGATCGTGCGGTTCAAAATGAATTTTACGCAGATATTGTGTTTGGTGTGAACAACATTAATGTGTTTGCCCTGTAGCGCATCCTTTTAGGTTTGACAACAGGAGCAGAAAACGTGTTATTTCTACATCCTAGTCGCTGAATGTGGTCAAACTATGGCTCAAACCGAATATGAACGCCCTCCTTACAAACGAATTACGGTAATTTGTAAGGACAATGGCATCCGGTTTTCAAAATAAAACAGAGCTCCGGCTTATCAATTGTGAGATGTAATAATAACATATTCATGGACATCACTGACTAGGCTGTGTTCAGGACATCTATGTCTACCACCGCACTGTACATCAGACATTTATACTGCACCGTTTTAGATACATTTTAAATGTAAGTCCCATGTTCGCACTTTATGTACACGCGGTGCCGTTTTATTTTAAAAACCGGATGTCGATGTTCTTACAAATCAGCTTTATGTGTTGGATCGCAGCCTTTTTCTTTTTTCTTCTTTTTTTTTTACCGTAATAGCCGTTGTAAGGAGGGCGTTAAAATTCACCATCCGATAGCTTGACCCATATTTTGACCATACTTTGACCACAGTTTAACCACAGTTTGACCACAGTTTAACCACAGTTTAACCACAGTTTGACCACAGTTTAACCGTAATTTAACCACAGTTTGACCACAGTTTAACCACAGTTTGACCATAGTTTGACCACAGTTTAACCACAGTTTGACTACAGTTTGACCACAGTTTAACCGTAGTTTAACCACAGTTTGACCACAGTTTAACCACAGTTTGACCATAGTTTGACCACAGTTTAACCACAGTTTGACTACAGTTTAACCACAGTTTAACCACAGTTTGACCCATATTTTGACCATAGTTTGACCACAGTTTAACCACAGTTTAACCACAGTTTGACCCATGTTTTGACCACAGTTTAACCACAGTTTAACCACAGTTTGACCCATATTTTGACCATAGTTTGACCACAGTTTGACCACAGTTTGACCACAGTTTAACCACAGTTTGACCACAGTTTGAATGATTTTACTGATCATAATTAGACTTATATTCTCCAGCAGAGGTGTAGTCCAGGGTATACGGCGGTATACGGCGTATACCCACTTATTTTTCAGTCAGCATTGGGTATACCCACTTCTAAATCCCCCCTGATGCGCACCATTCAGTAGATTTCCCATTTTTTCCTTAAGGATGGTGAAGCCATGAGCCACCCTCCTCTGCCTCTAATTGGCTGGTACTCGCTGCTTTCACTGATTAGATTGGTTCACTTTAGGCATGAGGACTGATGAGCCAATCAGAGGCAGAGTAGGGCGGGTCATGCCGAGGAAAATATCGCCAACCACTCAGGTGCCAGTGCCACTTGACTACGATAACAGCAGCAGACCAAACAACAGATGAAGAAATAACACAACAAGCAGCGGTAACATTATTTTGTTGAAAGATTTAAGGGTAAACGAACATGTTCAAAAAATGATGATATTCAATATTTGTAGCGATATTTATAAATATCTAACGAAGTATGCTATAAAAATAGGGTTCAGCTATTGAAAACCAAATCATTTATTTCAATTCTATAACAGTGCACTTTTAAGTTTATCTGATTGGTTTTGATGTTTGGAAGAGAATGATTTGTGTGTTTTATTTTAGATGAAATATGAACAAGGATGCATTGTCAGTTTCAGATTTGAAGTATTTTATTTAAATAAATGTGCAAACACCATGTTTGCCTCATGATAAATACATTTTACATTCATCCAGGCTGCTTGTGTGACCAGTAGTAACTACAAACTGCTCCTAATCAAGTCATGATCATTTTAGAATAGTGAGCAAGTAGAAATGACAGATTTTTGGGTAAACTAAATAGAGTAGTCTTACATGTCACTGTTTCTAAAATAGGGCTTTTTTTCTGGACTACTTTAAAAAAAAAAAAAAGGTGAAAACTGAGAGTATACCCACTTCTCCAGGGACCACTACACCACTGCTCTCGTTGAGGTGTTCTGAGGGGTTTTTTTTTTTATAGCATGATCTTCTACAATGAGGAAAACAAAAGGACAATGATGGCTCATTAAAACATTTTCACACACTGGCCAAACTTAATTTATGAAATGAGGAACAAGATTATATAATTAAAAAGGATTAAAATAAAGATTTTGGCCACAAAAACAAAGAAACAAACATGCCATTTGATCAAAAGGTCAGCAAATGCAATTTCCAGCTTTTTGATGACAATTACAAAAATGAGAAATGACGATGCATTTACTAGTTTCTCTAGAAATTAAACAGTGAATGACATGAGCCAAACACCACAGACTGAGACAGAAGTCTGTAAAAGATCTCAATAAATGTTAATACTAATTCATTAATAGTTTCTTCAAATTACAATGGGAAGTCAGAAACAAAGGCATCACAACTTAAACCTTCTTTATTTGTTCATAACTTAAAAAGTGTCATTCAAATAAAACATATACACATTTACAACAGTTCAAGTGTTTAGTAAAGTACAGTGCATTCTTTCATTACTAATGATAAACATCATAAAAAATCACACAGAATTGATTCTTAAAGCCCACACTCCAAAGGCAGCAAATGTTACCTTTCCACTTCAATGTCACTCACAACAGTTTCTTTTTGGCAGCGTTTGTCGGTTTGTGTGTTTGTAGCAGAAGAAGTCAAAAAAACAAAGGATGTAGGTTATGGTCCATGAACGACATTAATACCCTTCAGTGTTGATGTGGATTGTTAATGTGACAGAGTATGGACATACAGTGGGCACCTGAGCAAACTGAGCTGCCTTCACAGAGGATTGCTTTCTCTCTCATGTTTGTCACATCTTTATCTTCTCAAGTATCTCTCAGTCCTTCTTGGCTTGTTTGTCTCTGCGTCTCTGTCTGGCTTCAGACACCATCTTGAGCACCGACAGCAGAATAGGCACACACATGGGCAGGAAGAGTGGTATGTAGATGGCAAACTTCTGGTCATCGGGGAAGTAGAGGAGGTGGAGGAGAGAGGGGTCAAAGAAGGCTCTCTCTGAGGCCAAGATGGCCTCTTTGCTGTACTGCAGAGCGAAGCCCAGGTTCCCGGCCTCTAACTCGGCCACAGCCAACTGCAAAGACGTGACAGCACTGGACACCTGAGAGACAGACATCAGAGAGGAGTCATAATCACAAAGACCTAGTGAGCATATCTGTCCTCATTCATCTGATTATAGCCACATCTTGTACAGTGTGAACGTAAAAATGTGTCCTGGATGCTTCTTCTGTGACCACATAGGATCGGATGTGGAGACCATGTTTCTGCTGTCGGCGCTGTGTGTGTGTGTGTGTGTGTGTGTGTGTGTGTGTGTGTCAGTGACAGAGCGAGAGAGAGAGGAGCAGAAAAAAGCTAGAAACACTAGAAAAGGGAAATGATACGGGAATCAGAGTTGACATAGTGACAGTGACTGAGCACTGAATATTGTAATAATACTGTGATACACTGATCACAGGATGAGGTCTGTGATTAAAGATCACTTCAGAATGTGGTTTCTGTGATCAGATCTGAGGACGCAGTGGGACTGTTGAGACTTGTACTTGTCCCCACAGGTGTCTGTCTTTACGTACCTGAGCGTGTTTGCATCTTACCTGTTCGGCTATGTTGTCATTTATAACAATGTTGCCAATCTGGTCAAGCAGCTGTGCCAGTGAGGTGATGGTGGTGGTTGCTGTTGCAACATTTTCTACACTTCGACTCCACATGAGGCGATCCAGCTCCCAGTCTGCCAGCCCTGTGCTGCCACACGGTGCCATCAGGAAGCCTGGAGGAGGCGAGGACGCCTGAACACCGAGCAACAGTCTGACAGGAGACAGCCACCACAGAGTTACCCTGCGTCTACACACAAAAACACAAGCTACGCACTCTTGTGTATGAGTACTTACCGTAGCTGAGCCAGGAAGACTCCCATAACTTTGGCCATATTGATGTTAATGTCAGCAGGGAACGCAGACTGTGGTCCATATAAATCATGAACATTATAAACCTGTAAAAACAAAAGCTCCTGAGTGAAAAGTCACAATTTTATAAAGCCATCAAATGACTGAGGCGGTCCTCAGATGATCTTACCATGATTCCACCCCAACGAGGAGAGTGAAACGCGTTGGAAGACACTTCTTCTTTCTTGTGGTCCAGGATGTAAAGAGGTGAATGGAGAGCATCCGGGACGTACAGCAGGAAATTCAACACCGGGTTGGAAGACGCAGCATTAGAGCCTAAATTAAACATGTACAGTTATTTACATCCATAAATACACCTGGAAATAAAACAACATCAGGTTTTGTTTTCTTTTACCGAGTCGAGCTTCCACAGGGTTGATGACATGAGCGAGACTGTCAGCGTTCAGTGTGTAAGAGCTGCGGCTACTGTCAAAGCGAGGGTTGACTCCAAGCATGGCATAGTATAAGGTCTATAACGAGAATGTGTGTGTTAATGTACAGTGGCTGAGAGTCTCCACACACACACACACACACACACACACACACACACACACACTACCTGAGAGTCGATGCTAAAGTTGGCTACAGGCGACAGTTTTGTGAGCAGGGGTTGGATGTAGGTCCGCACGGCACCTTCTATGTCCCAGTGAAGCCGATGGGACTTTGGGTCTGGATTCAATAGACTGAATGTTATCTCATAACCTAAAGAGAACAATAAGCAGAGTTCACAGAAATGAGGTGTGCACTCAAGAGAAAAAACAAATGAAGTAAGCTGTGCTGAGGCAGATAAATACCAACCTGGGCTGGATTTAAAGGCTCTCATGCTATCAGCGATGGTCTCCTTGTTACCAGGGCTGAGGCGGATTCTGTCGCTGAGAGCAGCAGTAATGTCAGTGTGACTAAAAGACATCACCTTCAGGACTTGCTTGATACGAGGCTCCATGTGAGCCAGCAGTTGCTCGAGAGTCCGGCCCACTCTCATCTGAGCACCAAGACGGAGCAATGCTGTCCGTCTCTGACCGATATACACATCAACATCCTGGGAAACACAAAGGTACGGGCAAGTTCATCTTCTACTTCTCCAGAATGACTCAAAGGACAAACACATTTATCAATCAGGTCACATAAATGTCAGAAATATAGAAAATATAGAGATTTCTAACCTGAGGCAGCAGTGAAGACGACTCTGGGACCACATACACAACCAAGGCACCACATGGACTCTCACTGAGTGTGTGCAGAGACAGATCTGCGTCTGGGTTAGAGGAGCAGGAGACACAGAGATTTATTACTGCTGGTATCAGACTGTATCACAAGAGCGAATATGACAGGAAAGTAGAATTTCACCTGCAGCAGTGGGCTGGTTCAGGGCATCCTCCTCCATGATTGTTGCTGTGCGGTACTTTGTCTCATATCTGTACCTCAAAGCTGTATTTTCTGCAAACAAATTAAATCGACAGAAACATCACTTTGCAGTCTACATGTTGTATATACTTACATACATAAACGATCACAGGCAGCAACAATAAATCACCATCTACTTCGTGTTCCTCATCCTGTGTCTGCATCAGCGGGAACTTCTTCTGCTGCTCTGGTGTCACGGTGCCACGGGCAAACACCACCTCCACATCCGCACTCAACTGGAGCTGCACAGACAGAAAGACAGATGGACATTTTAGAAAAGTGCACGTGCATGGAAGACAGACAGATTCAGTGCAAACAAACCTGTAGCTTTGCCAATTCTGTTATCTGAGTGACAGGCAACCACGCGCGGTACGTCTCAGTCGTTCGCCACCACAGAGGGACTCCCACGATGATGACCACTGCTGCGATGGACATAGCAGCAAGCTGACCTCGACTACGCTCTGAGACAGACGGACAAGACAGATGTGTCAAAGGTCAACAGGGTTACAACTAATAATGACGTTCAGGTTAATGATCAGTCTCAAAAACTGCTTGGTTTTGTTGACTTCAGGTGAGCTGTACCTCAAAATACTTACAACTGCTCTAAATAAATCCCAGAGGAGCATTACTGAAACAGCAGAGGAGGATGTGTGGGCAGTGGGTGGAGCTGCAACTAACAACTATTTTCTTGATTAATCGAGTAATCGTTTGGAGCAAAGAAACCAGAAAATATTCACATTTAAGAAGCTGAAAAATCTGAACATTTGCTTTAATTCCTTAAAAACTCTCAAGGATTAATTTAGTAATTGATTAATAATAGATGAATCAAGTCATTGTTTCAGTCCTAACAGTGGGCACAGACCCCAAAACTGAAGAGATTTGCCTTTTCAATCATTGGCTGAATGTTGAATGAAAGTTTGAAGGGTCCACAATCTGCGTCTATGCTGGCAGCAAATCAGAAACTAATTTGTTTATCAATGTCATGCTGCACTGAATTAGGTAAAAGGACTTTTGTCCATTCTGCACCTTTAACATGGAATATGTTGCAGAGAGACTGGAACTAACTGAGTGAATTTCATTGAACGATATCAAATCCAAACAGAGAGTTCTTGAGGCAGACAACAAACACCCACTTGTTTTTCATAATGTGCTTGTAAATTTAATCTGGATTCTTTAATGTGTTCACCTGTAACTGATAAGTTATTTGCTGCTGCCCATCTCCCTCGACAGATTGGTTGTTAATGTCATTGTAAATAACATTGCAGCATTCAGCTGTCCTCACATATGCCATGTTTTCCTGACATCGTGCAGCTCTGATATCATTCCTACTGACACATGATTTTCCTCATTATTAGTTTCATCAGCCTGTTTTACACACAGGACTCAGTTAGACTGAATGACGGCGCACGCACACGCACGCACGCACGCACACACACACACGCACACAATGGCTGCAGGAGCTGGTTTAGCTCTAAAGATGCTCATGGGTTCGTAAGAAGAGCAAATCATGTGACCCTATTTGTCGGGGAGGTTGTGTAGTTACTAATTGTGCAATAAAAAAAGAAATAAGCAGGTTTTCTTGTGGTTCATATGAAGACACCGTTGTCACTGCTGTCACTGCTAAAGCGGCTTGTTAGCTTCATAGATAATGAACCCAGGAAAAGCAGTCGTATTGAAGTAGGACAGACACGACTGTAGCCGTCAAATGCCAAATATCCAGCAGGGAATTGTTGTGAATCACATCGCTGTTATTTAAATGTTTTAAATATAAACTAAACGACTAAAACAGGCTTGAATGATGATACTACTCACCTACTTCCGTGGTCGCCATGTTTATAAGAACTGGATCTAGTCCCGCCCCCTCCGCCTTGAAGACAAATGTGTCATGGTGGCCACTCGTGGTACTGCAACAAAAAATACTCATGGTCCAAAAAGCAATTTTCCCATTGAGCACAATAGTAAAAGAGACGCCTGTAAAAGTGTCCACAGGACACCTCGAGACATGGACACAGGCATGTATAGATCTTTATATTCTATATTTTTAATTCATGAAGTTTCATATTTGTAAAACCGTCCTAAAGGCCATAAAAGACAAGAAAAATCTTATTTCCCAGAGTGACGTCACAGCTGTGTACGCACACAGCAAAGCTTGAAAACTTTCTGAGAAATGTGAATAAATGAAGGCAATGTGGGGATTTCCTTTACATTTTTAAAAATATTACGACAAAGCAGGTTTTAGTTATTTATTCGTCGCTCATTAGCATTTATCTTCAAACTTATTATCGATATATTAACGAGCTCCTGTGTGGATTCATGATTCATGCTTTTATAACTCAATTCAAGAATGGAGTTATAAAACTACTTTGAACACGTTATTGTTCTGCAGGTTTATTCATTGATCATTACATTAATATAATAGCAATGTAAGAATGATATTAATATTATTATTATTACTATAATAATAATAATGATTGTGAGCTCTATATTATTTTATATTTCTACTTTTTTACCATTATGTTGACAAAAGCTAGCCCGCGGTAGGGCACAAATGCTAACAGGATATGAGAAAAATAAGTTTGTCTATCATACACGTCTGGAACAACAATAGAGTACTAGACAATATACTCAAGTAAAACTTCTAAGCGTGTCTTTATACGGGAACCGCATCAGTCGATACGGTCACAGATGATGAGCACGGCATTTGATCAGCAGAGGCCATCGTAGCTCTCAGGGGAGGGAGCATTTCAGCCTCTCCTCTAGATGTCACTAGAAACTACAAACTTTCTCTTTAAGTGATTGGCGTCAGCTCTTTAAATCAGCTTCGGGGTGAGTTCTTGTTGAAGTTGTCACTTTGGCTCAGGAGATGAAGAGACAAACAAAACCACAACAAGGAAAAACAAGAGGCAGATGAGACTCCAAAACACAAGGTGGTACTTTATTCACTTTCTATTTTATGACATTTGGTCATATTTATCACTTTAAATGTGTTTTTTTTTTTTGTGCTATTGCCGGCTCCTTTAAAGGTGACTTAGAATGCTTGTATCACACATATATGTTAGTTATGGAGGTCTACTTACATATATTAACTAACTCTCGTCAGCCGCGCTGTTTCAGACCAAAACCACATCCCCAGATGGACTGGACTGTGTTGTGATTGGCCAGCCAACGAGAGCTTTCCTACTGTACTGTGATTGGCCAGGTACCTGGAAGTGACGTAATAGATAGGCCAGCTCTCAGATACACAGCTCCCCCTCTGGCACGGTGGATGCTCTGCATCTCAGATGCTACAACGAGAGTAGTTCTTCTTCTTCTGCGGTTGAATGTACGCAACCGGATGTGCCCGGACTAGTGCCCGCACCAGGAGGCGCTACGGTGGTGAGAGGAGTGGTGAGGATTTTTGATGACGACATCAAATTAAGGAAGTGCCGATCCGCTTCACAGAGCCCAGGAAAACAATACAACACTATTTTCTGAGCAGTGGCTGAACTGTTTGTTCTGAAGCTTTAGGGATTCATAAACGAGGTAATGACGCAGATACACACACAAACGCAGCGTTAATTGGAGCTTCCGGTCTATGTGGGCTTTAATTTTTTTTTTCTTATTGGGCCTCACATGCTCTAGGTCCGCACCTGGTGGATGTAGCAGGACGAGGAGCAACAGTAACCAGAACTTGAAAATCCTGTGGCAGAATTTTGATCAGAGGGGAGAGAGAGGGAGAGAGAAAGAGAGAGAGAGACTGACTCTTGCAGATGGTTGTACAAGCCCCTCCCCCTTCCAAACACCATTTTCTAACTGTCCAAAACTGATGAAAAACAGAGAAAGCAGGTGATTTTAAGAAACACTGCAAGTCATATGAAAATGAAAACAACACACAGGGTTAGACGACAACCAATGTTTCTATAAAAACGTAAGAAAGTACAAAACTTAAACTGCGATTGTTTAAAAATCGTAATATGTATAAAGACTTTGATTTAGTTGAAAAAAGTATCAAGTCTTGTGACCTGTTTAAAGTTTCAACCACGTCTCTGCGTTAAAGTACGACGACACTGTGACGCCCCAAAGTGGGCTGGTTGAGACCGTTTTTTTGACTGTTTCCCATCCGTGTGTGTTCCCGATCAAACCGCACGTTTTGATATAGGATGTGTGGGTTTTTTCTCAAAACTATCATTATTATTATTATTATTATTATTATAATAATATAGATGCTTGCTTTGCATTGCTAAGCAGTCACACTAATAACAATAATAACCTCGAATGACGTCTTCATTTAACTTCCACAAACTGGTCTCACATTGAATAACCAGTCTGGACTGAAGTCAAGTCGTTGCCATGGAAATATTGTTGACATCTTTTCTTTTACCTTTTTCTTTGACAACCAGTTTCCGACAGGACTGAGCTGATCATGTTAAAAGTGATGTCACAGCATCGTGGCCACAGAAAAACCTTGTCCCAGATCTGCTGAAGCTGCGTCACGGAGCAGGACCTGGACTGAAGATCCTCTTCATGAAGATTACCACCACTTCCACCTGTTGAGAGAAGACGACAGAGGAGAAGAGTCAGAGTCACAGCAGTGAGTCAGTGAAGCGGCAGAGACTTCGGCTTCATGTTCACGTGTTACATTTATCACTTTACATTCACTCATTTACCAAACACTATTTGTTTAGATGATTAGATCATAATAACGGTGAGGAAGCATCAGTTCTTCAGTAGGATTACAGTCGGGTGTTTGATTCACCAATAAGACTGAACAGTGGATGAGCAACAGCCAGACTCAAGGTGAGGTTGTGGAAGACATTTTCATGTCACAGATGAAACAACTATGGTCGTTCAACGACATCAGCAAAGTCTCTGCCCGGCAAAGACTGAGGTTTCAACATGAGCCATTCAAGATCTTAGGAAGAAGCACAAAGCTTGAGAGCTGAATAGTGGACACTGACTCTAACACTCTACTGACCTCAGAGTGTCCAGTCTGTAGTCTGGACTCTGCACAAGATCAGACAGAGGCTTCACTCCTGAATCCTGCAGCTGGTTCTTACTCAAGTCCAGTTCTCTCAGATGGGAGGAGCTGAACTTCAGAGCTGAGGCCAGAGAAGAACAGCTGATCTCTGACAATCTGCAGCGACTCAAACTGAATAAAGAGTAAAACATGAGACTTTAGACACAACGACTGTGTGTGTGTGCATGTGTGTACCAAATGAGTTTAATGTTAATAAAACGAAAGTTTAAAAAACAACAGCAGCTTTAGTCAGTGAACTCACCTCAGAGTCTCCAGTCCACAATGTGGACTCTCCAGTCCAGAACACAGCAGCTTCACTCCTGAATCCTGCAGATCCTGGTTCTCACTCAGGTCCAGTTCTCTAAGGTGGGAGGAGCTGGACTTCAGAACTGAGGCCAGAGAAGAACAGCTGATCTCTGACAAACTGCAGTCACTCAACCTGAATAAAGAATAAAACATGAGACTTTAGACAACGACTGTGTGTGTGTGTGAGTGTGTGTGTGTGTGTTGCCTGGTGGGACAGGGACCCAAAAAGCCTGAATGATATTAGGATTGCTGGTTTTATTTTCTAACTCAGCAGCATTGACAGCAGCATCTTAACCCGGAAGCAACGCCGCAAGATGCAGGTAAGTTATCGATCCAACACACACCAATTATCTCTCCTCTGGAAAGTTCAGTTGGCCACCCTGAACGCCAGGCTCCTAACCCGTGTGGCCTTTGTGTCCCAGTGCCAGGATACCGGACTAATCACGGCGTGGCCGCTGTCCTTTTTAAATAAAGTCACCTGCGACACACTTGGATTGTCTATGAGTCTCACGGTGCGCCGTGGTAACGGGCAGCTGCACCATTACAGTGTGTTTCATTCATTCATCAGTGATCAAATCAGTTTAATGTTAATAAAACTAAAGGTTTAAAAAAACAACAGCAGCTTCAGTCAGTGAACTCACCTCAGAGTCTCCAGTCCACAATGTGGACTCTCCAATCCAGAACACAGCAGCTTCACTCCTGAATCCTTCAGATTGTTCTCACCCAGGTCCAGTTCTCTCAGGTGGGAGGAGCTGGACTTCAGAACTGAGACCAGAGAAGAACAGCTGATCTCTGACAAACTGCAGTGACTCAACCTGAATAAAGAATAAAACATGAGACTTTAGACAACGAATGCGTGTGTGTGTGTGTGTGTATGTGTGTGTGTGTGTGTGTGTGAGAGAGAGTGAATCAAATGAGCTTAATGTTATTGAAATGAAAGTTTAAAAAAACAACAGCAGCTTCAGTCAGTGAACTAACTTCATAGTCTCCAGTCCACAATGTGGACTCTCCAGTCCAGAACACAGCAGCTTCACTCCTGAATCCTGCAGATCCTGGTTCCAGCTCAGGTTCAGTTCTCTCAGGTGGGAGGAGTTGGACTTCAGAACTGAGGCCAGAGAAGAACAGCTGATCTCTGACAATCTGCAGTCACTCAACCTGAATAAAGAATAAAACATGAGACTTTAGACAACGACTGTGTGTGTGTGTGTGTGTGTTTCATTCACTCATCAGTGAATCAAATGAGTTTAATGTAGACTTTGGCAATATCCAAAATTAAATATCTAGATATTGTGCCACTGAAATATCGCAGTATTTGATTATTTGATGACATAAATAAAAAGTGTAATTTTGAATAATGTTTTTACGACTGTATGAAACATAACCATAGCTTTAAAAAGGTAGCAGGTTACAGCAGTGGTGCATTCATTCTTTTATACAAATGCTCCTAGTATTGTGGGCTGTTGATCGATGCTTGCGGTGCTGCTGGAAGTTTCCTTCCGAGCTCATGTTGTGGAGTCGAGTCGAGCAAACTGTGCAGGATGATGGATCTGAGGTGAGAGCGCAGGTTTGTGATGCTACTGACAAAATGACCAGCTTGCATTTTTTGGTCGGTCATCATTTCGCTGTATCAAGCGCTTTTCCATCAGCCCAACAAATCCACTCCCACCAGATTTTATTCTCAAAAGAAAATCCTGAAAATGCACGGTGGCCATTCAATATTAGATATCGTAAAAAATATCAAATCTGATGGCAAATGTTGTGAAATACGATAATATCAATTATCGTGATATACGATAATATTAAATATTGTGAAATATGATAATATCAAGTATTGTGATATACGATAAAATTAAATATCATGAAATACAATATCAAGTATCGTGATATACGATCATATTAAATATCCTGAAATATGATAATATCAAGTATCGTGATATATGATAATATTAAATATCATGAAATATGATAATATCAAGTATCGTGATAGACGATAATATATCCTGAAATATGATAATATCAAGTATCGTGATATACGATAATATTAAATATCATGAAATATGATAATATCAAGTATCGTGATATACGATAATATTAAATATCGGCCCAAGACTAGTTTAAAAAAAAAAACAACAGCAGCTTCAGTCAGTGAACTCACTTCAGAGTCTCCAGTCCACAATGTGGACTCTCCAGTCCAGAACACAGCAGCTTCACTCCTGAATCCTGCAGATTGTTCTGACCCAGGTCCAGTTCTCTCAGGTGGGAGGAGCTGGACTTCAGAACTGAGACCAGAGAAGAACAGCTGATCTCTGACAATCTGCAGAGACCCAACCTGAATAAAGAATAAAACATGAGACTTTACACAACGACTGTGTGTGTGTGTGTGTGAATCAAATGAGTTTAATGTTAATAAAAATTAAAGTTTAAAAAAACAACAACAGCAGCTTCAGTCAGTGGACTCACCTCAGAGTCTCCAGTCCACAATGTGGACTCTCCAGTCCAGAACACAGCAGCTTCACTCCTGAATCCTGCAGATCCTTGTTGCAGCTCAGGTCCAGTTCTCTCAGGTGGGAGAGGTTGGACTTCAGAACTGAGGCCAGAGAAGAACAGCTGACCTCGGAAAAACTGCAGCGACTAAACCTGAATAAAGAATAAAAGACGAGAAGTTGCTGCTTGAAACCAGTTGGTGTTTGATCACTGACTTCACACTGAATCTCAGTTCACAATAATCCAGTCTGTGATTATAGAAACATATCAAAGGTGAAAACCAACACACATGAGAAGACATGTTGACATTTTTATCAACATCTTCTATTGTGCTTGACATGAAACATCTTTCATGTTCTACATGAACATGGAGTCACAGTGAGGTGTCCATCATGTCCACAGTCTGAGTGTGTGGAACACACTTGGGACCTGGACTCATGTCAAACTCGTCAAAGTCTAATCAGGTTCAGGTGAAACCAAAAAGACAAGTGTTTTCATTGAGTTCAAAGCAAGAATCCCAAGCAGCTGATAAATCTGCACTTTCATCATTTAAAACATGTGCAGAAAAACAACACAGCTGACTCAAAGTGAGAAGAATGAGAAGAATCTTTGATAAACCAAACAATGAATCATCACTGATTGATGAACTTACTCAGCCTTCCTGCAGTTCCTTAGAGCTGGAATCAGTCGGACTTTTCCCTCATCTGATGATGTTCTGTAGTTGTTCACGTCCAACTCATCCAGAACCTCCTCAGATATCTGCAGTATGTAGGCCAGAGCTGAGCAGTGGATCTCAGAGAGTTCCTGTTCTCTGTTCTCTGACTTCATGAACTCTTGGATCTCGTGATGCACTGATTGGTCGTTCATCTCTGTCAGACAGTGGAAGATGTTGATGCTTCTGTCAGGTGAGATGTTGTAAGCGTTCATCTTCTTCAGGTTCTCGATGACTCTCTGGATGATTTTTGGACTGTTCTGAGTCTGACCCAGCAGACCTCCTAAGAGTCTCTGGTTGGACTTCAGACAGAGTCCATGAAGGAAGCGAACAAACAGGTCCAGGTGACCATTTTCACTTTGAAGTGATTTCTTCATGACTGCTTGCAGGAACACATCCATAGAAGTGTAACCACCACCACCTTTTTTTCGGAAGAAGTCCTGCAGTACCTCTGTCTTCCTGTTGGTGAAACAGTGGAACATGTAAACTGCAGCCAGAAACTCCTGAACACTCAGATGAACAAAGCAGTAGACTGTTCTCTGGAAGATCACACTCTCGCTTTTGAAGATCTCTGTACAAACTCCTGAGTACACCGAAGCCTCGGTCACATCAAGACCACACCGGTCCAGGTCTTCTTGGTAGAACATGATGTCTCCTTTCTGCAGATGTTCAAAGGCCAGCCTCCCCAGCTTCAGAAGAACGTCCCTGTCAGTCTCCATCAGCTCCTGTGGACTCGTCTCACGTCCTTTATCGTACTTGTTCTTCTTCCTCTTTGTCTGAACCAGCAGGAAGTGTGAGTACAGGTCTGTCAGGGTCTTGGGCAGCTCTCCTCTCTGCTCTGTGGTCAACATGTAATCCAGAACTGTAGCACTGATCCAGCAGAAGACTGGGATTTGACACATGATGTGGAGGCTCCTGGACGTCTTGATGTGTGAGATGATCCTGCTGGACAGATCTTCATCTCTGGATCTCTTCCTGAAGTACTCGTCCTTCTGGTCGTCAGTGAAGCCTCGTACTTCTGTTACCCTGTCAACACATGTAGGAGGGATCTGATTGGCCGCCGCAGGTCGAGAAGTTATCCAGACGAGAGCCGAGGGAAGCAGATTCCCCTGGATGAGGTTGGTCAGCAGCATGTTTACTGATGACCTGTGTGTGACGTCAGAAACCAGCGTCCTGCTGCTGAAGTTCAGTGAGAGTCTGCTTTCATCCAGGCCGTCAAAGATGAACAAAGGTTTACAGACAGCGAGCTCCTCTGCTCTGACCTTCTCTAATGTTGGATGGAAAACATGGAGCAGCGTGAGAAGACTGTGCTGCTGATCTCTGATCAGGTTCAGCTCCCTGAATGAAAGCAGAATCAGCAGATTCACATCCTGGTTTTCCAAACCCTGGGCCCAGTCCAGAGTGAACTTCTGCACCGAGAAGGTTTTTCCAACACCAGCGACGCCGTTGGTCAGGACGACTCTGATGCTCCCCTGGTGGTCAGGTAAGGCTTTAAAAATGTCACAGCACTTTATGGGAGTGTCCTGGACCGTCTTCTTCTTGGAGGTCGTCTCCAGCTGCATCACCTCATGTTGAGTATTGACCTCTTCACTCTGTCCCTCTGTGATGTAGAGCTCAGTGAAGATCCTGTTCAGGAGGGTTCTACTTCCTCTTCCATCAGTTCCTTCAGTCACATGTTCAAATCTCCTCCTCAGACTGATCTTATGTTCATCTAGAACCTCCTGCAGACCAACATCTGCTGAAAGACAAGAGACAAAGAAAGAATCTGAGCAGCTGAAGATTATTTTCATCAGCCACAGAAAAAAATGTCATCTTTTTTTTTTTTTTTTTTAAGTCTGCTAGTGCTGATGGGAACTGCTCTCCTTATGAGTCTTACTTTGTACACTGATGGTCTGTGGTCCACATCCTGTCCTGGGTCTCTGTCCACACAGGGGACAGCAGGAGTCTCCTGGTGGACCAGACTGGTCCCAGTATGAGGAGATGCAGTGTCTGCAGAACCGATGACCACAGCTGGTGGAGATTGGATCCTTCAGGACGTCCTGACACAGAGGACAGCAGGACGTGTGCTCGTCCACAGAAATGGCAACTTATGTCTGTGAAGACATTTCTTTATTATTAACATGGTGGACAGGTGTGTGGCTGAGATGGACAGTGAATGAAATGGTTTTGTAAGATAATTTGTTAATATAATAAAGAATAAATTCCACTAAACCATGCCTTTTTTGACCCCATATTGTCCCTTAAACAGCATTGATCTGTGTGTGTGTGTGTGTGTTTGTGGATCTAAATCTGTTCAATCTAAGTTCATACTCTTTCCACTTCAGACTTACACTTTAATAAGCAGCTATTATCATAAATGAAGTGATAGAATTAATTAATGCACGTTCCTGCCCCTCGTGGAAGGTGCGGTAAGTTTGATCACTTCTCAGTGTGAGAAATAGAGATAGATAGATAGATAGATAGATAGATAGATAGATACTTTATTCATCTCACAGAGAAATTCACAGTTCAGCAGCTCCAGAATATGTTACAAGATAGAAACATAAGAGGCATGCAAGTCTATGTACAGTCTAAATATAAACTGAAACATATGTAGAAAAAAGAAAAAAGAAAAAAAAATATAAAAAATATAAAGACGTTAAAAAGAAGGAGATGAAATATGATGTGATACCACGAGTGCACTTGTTATTTCCACGCTTAGATGCTGGTGGTGGCTGATATCCGCTGCTCTTATTCTACGCTGATAATAAAGAGTATGAGTGGGAAGCGGTGGCTACCTGAAGCGGCTAACTCGTGTCTCATCCCGTTTATTGATGTTTTGTTATTGATTTTATGAACAGTTCAGGCGACCCCCGGACACTCGGTTACACTGGCATGATAAGATCACAGTAGCCACGCACATTACACGTTAAAGCAAGGAAATCGGCACAATCTAACAGGTTTGTAGCAGCTCTCTTACTTTGTGTCTGAGGCTCCAGGTCCATTACTGAAGTTCAGAGGTTCAAGTCTAGACTCGTTACTCTTCACTGAAAGACAGCTGGGTCCTGGAGACTCTGCTGTGTCCTCGTCTTCCTCCACACGACCACTCATCTTCTGGACTTCAATCAGTCTGAGAGAGAGAGAGAGAGAGAGACTGTGAGATCACACACACTAACAGTAAATGATCATCATTTCATCAGATTCTGAAGAAGAAACACACCCCTGAGTGCCCACCACAACCACAAATTAAAAAATTACTTGCTTTCAGAGCTGCTCTGAAGTTTGGACGTTTCCCTGAGAAAACAGTAACATGAGAATATTGTTGTTCTTGTGTGTGTGTCTTTGTGAGGACACAGATTTGGTTGTGAACCTACACTTTTATGAATCTTACTCATCCACAGGACAAACTGTCTCTTACTTTGTCTCTGAGGCTCCAGGTTCATGACTGAAGAATAGAGGTGGTTCCATAGACTCATGACTCTTCACAGACAGACAGCTGGGTTCTGGAGACTCTGCTCTCCGTCTCTGGTTCTGACCTCTGCAAACACAAACAGGGTTTTATATATTTTAAGGTTAGCCGGTTGACACGATGCTTTCATGTTTGTTTCGTGAAGATGAATCAAAGTGATGGACCTTCAGTCTGTGTTGGGACCAAGATTATTATAGTTAACAACACAAACAACAAAATAAGGAAAAAATTGTGTTTACAAAACTAACTCAAATTGGAGTGAAAATATGCTGCGTTTGTCTTTGTAAATTCATTTATTTATTTATTTTATGTTTCCCAGAGTAATGATGGTGATAGTTAGGGAAAATCAACAGTTTCTATAACTAAACCAAGTTGACTTTGTGCTGCAGTGGGAATGTAGAGAAACAACATTTTCTCTGTTCTAGTCTGTTACACTTCACACAACATGAACTGAGCCACAGCCACATATGATCACACTGATACGACTGAAGAACCAGGAAGCGTTTGTCTCTGTTACAGGTTTGTAGCAGCTCTCTTACTCTGTGTCTGAGGCTCCAGGTCTATTACTGAAGTCCAGAGGTTCAAGTCTAGACTCGTTACCTACACTCTTATGAATCTTACTCATTCACAGGACAAACTGTCTCTTACTTTGTCTCTGAGGCTCCAGGTTCATGACTGAAGAATAGAGGTGGTTCCATAGACTCATGACTCTTCACAGAAAGACAGCTGGGTCCTGGAGACCCTGCTGTGTCCTCCTCTTCCTCCACACGACCACTCATCTTCTGGACTTCATTCAGTCTGAGTGAGAGAGAGAGAGAGAGAGAGAGAGAGAGAGAGGGAGAGAGAGAGAGAGAGGGAGAGAGAGAGAGAGAGACTGTGAGCTCACACTCACCACAATTTGAAGCTTTTATCATATAATCAAATATCATCATCATAATCACATGCACACTCACCTTTTTTGTCGTTCTGCTTCACAGGTCAAATAGAATCTAAACAAAAGACACAGAAGAGTTGAACTTTTACTGCTCCTCCCTCTGTATTTACTGATAATACGGAGTTAGATTAGAGTTTTCATTTTTATTTTACAGAACATACAACAAATGTCATGTGTACTCATGTGGACTGGACTTATAGCACATTAAGTACTCACGTTCACATCAGAGCATATAACTCTACTCTACATACCATAATATGTCACCAATAAACCACACACTCCTGCCAATGCCATTTTAATCAAGTTTAAGAAAGATGTTAGTGATGTAATTAAAGATGTTAATAGTCTTACTCCTTCACATCTGTCTGACTTGCTTTGACCCTTTAAGCCTTCTAGAACCCTTACGTCCTCTGGTTCTGGTTCTGGTTTGTGGAACAGCCTCCCTGAAGACCTGAGGGCGGCACAGAACGTTCATATATTCCAAAGTAAAGTCCAGATGTGCCTTTTCAGTCTTGCCTTTGATGAGAAGCTCTCCTGTCAGAGAGTTCAGCGCTGAGACCGAAAAACTTCGCTCTCATCTTCGACCTGTGACGCTTCTGGGTTTATTTCCGGGTTGTGCGGCCCATAATGCCTCTCGGCGACATGAACGAGCCGTCCGCGTTCTCTATTTACTCGGCGCGTCCACGAACAGCCAAAGGCATGATGGGAGTAAAAGAGTGACAGCTGCTGTCGTGTTTACTGTCATATTTAAGCATTTAACATCAAATGTGTTATTTTTACAATGTTATATTTAGTATTTTTAAAAATGTAAAATAAAAAGTCCTCATTGCCTTCATTTATTCACATTTCTCATAACGTTTTACTATCGTACGGTACCTTGACAGTAGCACCGTTCCCGAGACGCCAAACGACCGCGCAATGGGAAGATTAGCTTATTACTTCAGTTGCAGTACCACGAGTGGCCACTGGAAGGAATTGTCTTCAAGGCAGAGGGGGCGGAGCTACATCCGGTGAACGGATCTGCTCGGTGCGTTTGTTACAGTATACGACGTCACTCAAATGTCACATAATCCACGTCAAAGAACACGGGCGGTTCTAATGTGAGTGGATTTTTTTTACTTTTCTTACAAAATAACATTTAAAAACTTTAACTACTACAAAAAGAGAAAATAAACAAACATTCACACAAGTGCATAAATAAAATATGTATATGTATCTATATAGATATATATATATTTATGTCGTGTCTGAACCTACATACACACACCAAATAATTTTTTTATTTTATTTTATTTTAGACCTAACCGTCACACAAACATCAGGAAGTTACAGATAAAGCCAGGCTGGTGAAAACATGAGCTCCTGGAGAAGGTAATAAAGATTTAAAAAAGACAACACAAAGCAAAAAGAGTTAAGTTTTTTAACGTTTATTTCTTTCACTATTTGATACACCAAGTGCTTCAAGAACAATGGTAACGATCACAAACATCATTTCAACACAGCAGTGACTGTTTCCCTGCGTCTCATCCCGCGGGTTTGGTCCATTTTATGTTCACGTCAATAGAAACCATGTCGTTTTCCCACGGGACTGACTCAGGGAAACGGGGGGGGGGGGGGGGGGTGATGACACACTGGAATCACTAAATATCGACACCTTCACATAACTGAATACATTAATCGCTGACTGTGACTTAAAGCTAATGTTACACTTAGAACAGACGAGGTTGCAGGGTGTGATTAAAGTGTGGGAACAGAAAGGTTAAGCTCAATCATACGTTTGCATCGTGGTGTATATTTGTTTAGTTAAAACGCAGCGACCTCTGACCTCTGCTGGAGCTACAGCTGTCTCAAAGTACAACAAACATGTCTCGTCCCTTCGTGAATGTTTTGATAATCGCTAATAATCGCTTGGTCCCACTGTCAGGGAGTGTTACTGCAGCAGTTTTTAAATAGAAGCACTTTATTCTGACAGAAGCCAAACACAGACACACACACACACACCTGCTCAGGAGTGGTTGACAGGAAACACTACATGTGAAGAGCGGTGCATGAACTGAATACTGACTGAGAGGAACTGCGTCGCAGAGGAACTGTGTTCCAAAACCAGTGTTGACTTTTATCCTAAATTGTCGCAAAACTGTTTGATTTAAAAAAAAAAATAAAAAATAACAACTCTCCTGTTCCCTTAAGTATAGTAGTTTCACATTATGTTATTAAATACATATAGTTAAGATCATTTTAAGGACTCTGACGACTCTAAAGTACAGTAGACAGCGCAGGCCTGTGATGTATGAAGGCGCAGGGGAGAAAAGCAAATATTCATTAGAACTAGTTCACATGTGTATGTGGTACAGTGATGTTTAGTAGGCATGGTTAGCTACGTAGAGGGACTTTCCTGTGGAGCCGGCGCTTCCAGAAGACTCGTACTTGCCGAGCGCAGCCAGACTGTTTGCCTGGAGAAGGGAGAGAAAGTAAAGTGTCTTTCAGAACGCGGCACAGAGCAACAGTCACGTCCTGATGTACGTGGACGGGTTTTCGTCTGACCTGAGCACGTTTGAGGAACTCCTCGGTGCTGGCCTTCTCGTTGCTCAGCTCTCCTCTCCAGGCGTTGAGGGCAGAGGCCTGCAGAGCACGGCCATAGGAGAAGGTCAGGGCCCAGGGCCTGGGGAGCGAACAGTTGTTCATGGCATTAAGGTTCACGCTGGCCTCCTCCTCTGACTGGCCACCAGACAAGAAGGTCACTCCTGAGGAGACAGAGAGTTCATGCATCATATCATACACGCTACGGCTTTCTTTTATAGCTCAATAAACAAGTCACTTTAAAATCTTTGGAAACCTGGAACAGCAGGAGGCACGGTGCGACGCAGGGCAGTGACGGTAGCCATGGCGATTTCCTCGCCGCTGTACTTGGTGGGGCAGGAGTGTCCAGGTGTGACCATGTTGGGTTTGAGCAGTGTCCCCTCCAGGTACACGTGGTGGTCTGACAGGGACTTGTACACTGCAGCGAGGACCTACACACACACACACACACACACACTGACAGTTACAAGACTGTGGATATGTAGACTTAATGACACTGTGTTGCTCTTTAAATTACCTTCTCAGTGACGTACTGGCAACGTTTCAGGTCATGGTCTCCGTCAGGAAGGATCTCAGGCTCCACAATAGGAACAATACCATTCTAGGAGACAGAAGAAAAATTTACATTATTATTATTATTATTATTATTATTATTATAATAACATCAGCTTTGAACTTGAACTAGTCAGCAGATTACAGAGGCTAAGCTTCATTAGTATTACAATAATAACATTAGAATGATCATATTTAAAAAACTATAAGCGACCTGCTGGCAGATGCTAGCATATCGTGCCAGGACGTTGGCGTTCTCCAGGATAGCGAGCTCAGACGGAGTGGTGTCGCTGATCTTCAGCACCGAGCGCCACTTGGCGAAGTCTGCGCCGTCCTTCTTGTACTGAGCACAGCGCTCAGACAGCCCGTCGAGACCTGCGGTCATCAACAGAGCAGAGGATCTGTTCAAACCCACAGCAACAAGGAGTTTGTGATGTTAGTGAGAGCGTGACTAAAGCGGCCGACCGTACCCTGAGTCGTGGTCTCTCCATTTGTTCCAGCAAGAGGGACAACACCTTTGTCCACCTGTGGACACAGAGACAGAGGCTGTGAATGTGAAATCACTCAGGATTTTAAGATTAAGCTTGAAACCAAATCCTCATCGCTGAACTTAAAGCTCTTTCACTGTGTTGTCCTGATCTGCTCGTCTTCTGTGTGTCTGTCTAAACAAGCTGACAGCGGGTCTGTGTTTCCCTTTACACAACATTTCTTGTTTTACCTGCTGAACACACACAAGCACTGCCTGTAACAGTAAACACTGAGCTGAAGAATAACATCAACAAAACAGACGAGGGTCCATTCAAAGCTCAGGCAAACACCTGAGGAGAGGAGGCGACACTAAGTCATCATCTCTGCATGGTTTCTTCACCTTGATGCCAACGACAATGCCGCGGTCTTTGATGAGCTTGGCGAAGGAAACGCCGTCGTCTGTGTTCTGGTAAAGAGTTTCGTGGAAGAAGATCACGCCTCCGATGCAGCTGTCCATGCGCTGGTCGGCCGTGAAGAGCAGCTGACGGTAGCGACGCCTGTTCTCCTCTGTGTTCTCCACCCCGATGGGGTTCAGACGCTTGGCCATGCTGCCTGTAAACGGCACAATCACGCCATTGAATCACAGACACGACACATAACTGCAGTTACATCTTCAATCGTTTTGATTATATTGCAATTTCAATTATTGTGGGTTTAGGGTTAGTGTAAATTTCACACACCGGTGGACTCATCGGCGGCGAGGATGCCCTTTCCAGGAGCGACTATCCTCTGAGCGATGTCCTGCAGCTCTTTCTTCTGCTCAGGAGTCAGTGCGGGATACTGGTGAGTCATGGTGGCTGGAGGAGGAACGGAGACAAAGTCATGCGGGTCACACTGTCACCCACAACATGGCAGCCTCACTGCACAACACTGACTGATATCTGGAGGTGGGGTAGCTCAGTGGTTAAGACCGATGCCATGTGTGCAAAAGACTACTTCACCCCTGGCAGGTTGTACTCAATTCCCTTGTAAGTTGCTTTGGATAAAAGCGTCTGTTAAATGACATGACATGTAATATCTTTATTTCGAACGAAAGTGCCATTAACATCTGTGAGTCTTACATTCTCCATCTTCCTTTCTGTACTTTTCAAAGATGTATCTTTTGTAAATTTTTTAAATGGCATTATATCCATCCTTTCTTTAATAATTTCGACCTCACTGCACACGGAGCTGAGGCGTGAGAAAAACCAGTGACTGATAGAAATAACTATCATACAGACAATAAATAAAATGTGGAAATACTGACTTCACTACTGAGACCATTTGGCAGCAGCAGCCACCACCCTGTCACGCTTTGAACCAAAGCCTATTCCGTTGTTCAGTCTGCCGTAAATAAGCAGTTATGTAACCTCCCCTCCGCCCTCTGGGCTGCAGAGAACAGAGAGCGAGGGATTACGTAACGGCGCTCCTGTGTACTCTGCTGCTGCTCGTCCTCATTACAGATGCAGGGCTGGATGTTTCTCTCCTCAGCAACACTCGGGTCCTCTGCAGTCGTCCACTAACGTCATTAAATCACTGCCAGTCGTCCAGCGACCGTGGCTGAGCTCCATCCTCTGATCAGTGCAGCGTCACAGACACTCTGTGCTCCATTACTGGCTCAGCTATCATCATCATAATAATAATAATAATGACTCTGTATAGTGAATATATGAACTTATTGATCACATTTGCTGTGGTACTGCAGGACACTGCCTGACAAATCCTGTACCCTCTGTGTTAATCCTCTGCTTAAGATAGATGAGATAACCTCAGCCTGAGGAGCACGTACACATGCACGCACGCACACACACACACACACACACACACTCAGTGAAGAAAGTGTGTAGACGCTTCATTCTACATCCAAGTGAAATCCCTTCATTTAGTCCAATGTGTCTCTTAATCTGTCCCACACTGGACGACGTGTGGGCCCTGGTTGTGCCTCACTAACCTCAGGCTCAGCAAACACACGACTCATGTTTGAGTTTCTGCTGAGAAAAGGTCGCAAAATAATCTGCAAGGTGAAGTCTAATCTGTACTGAGACAAACACAATGAAATGTGAGCGTGTAATGAAAACCTGAACCTAAGAGCATAAAGGAACAATGTCCTGTTTTATGTTTGACACACGAGCAGCAACACACTGTGAAAACATGAACTATTCATTCAGTCATTTGGTGGGAAAATAACATGAAACATTAAAATAATCCACCACAGATTGAGAAAACCAGACCAGAATGATAATATTCTTAGTTGATGTAATATTATAATATATTAACAGGCGTCTGTTTGGTTTCTTTGTTTACGTCACTGTTGTAAAATAAGACGGTGACCTCTGTAAAGAAACTCATTTTAATGGCTTTTATTCTAAAGCTGTGAATAACTCAAGATTTTTACTTCTATTATCATTTAACGTTTTGGTAAACATGATCAATATTTGAACAAGGAAACAGTTGACATATCAATCATAACAAAAATATAGTTAGTTGACTAATACACGACGTAAATAAGCGTTCAAACACAGCCAGAGTTTGATTTGTTTTCTCTGAGAAGAAACTTTAATATAATATAAGATTTTCCTCTTTACTGTTTTAATACGTCTCGGTGAAACTGATCGGATTCAGGTCCTAACTCCACACACGTGACTCACTCTGTCAGGTGGAGCTTACACTGTCGTCTGCAGTGATTGATTGGTTTAATGCTGGGAATTTAAAGCGCTCAGTGCTGCGTGTTTTGTAAATGTACTGAAAACACTCCCAAACTGTGGTGTCATTCAGAAGCAGCTTAAATATAATACTGTGATTATTCAACACCAGCCAAACGCAGCCAGCAGTGATCGACTGAACATCGTGTTCACACGACAGCAGCAGACAGAGACTCACAACCTCAGTGACTGTGAGCTGAAGAATGCAATCTTTTGTGGTTGCCAGGTTTGGATCAGTATCACCACCCACAGGTTTACCCACACGTCTCTGTTTCCTCTCTGTAATGTTGTGTGAGCTACATGAGCTGAGATGAGACGACGCGTGTCTGCTGCTGTGTTTTCATAAGGCGACGCCGACGCTCAGGAAGATTCTACTCTGTCGTCAGGAGCACGAGCAGGAGCAGGAGCACGAGCAGGAGCACGAGCACGAGCAGGAGCACGGTGACGTCACAGCCGTCTGCATTGCAGGTCACAGGGGGGGACACTCCTGACAGCACCACAGACAGTAGGTGGCGCTATTCTCTCTAATCATTCCTTTGCATTATGTTATCATGGTTACAATGAGAGAAATAACCAATAATAATAATTGACACTTTAAATATGTACACATATTATGATGTGCATGTATAAAACAGTGTTTTCACCGTTTGACTCAAAAAGTAAACGATTGATTAGGATTAGAATTTCTGCTGAGGGAGATTATGACCTGAGGAAGATATGAGGAGATCTCCAGCTGATATTCTTTCTCTCTCATCTTTTTTTCCCTCATTAATCATATTTGTATATATTACTGTTTTTCATTACAATGAGACAAGATACACAGAATGTCACTAATGTTATTAAATAACGGTCTAAAACGCGACTGATGAAAGTGAAAAAGAGACTGGATTAATGAACTGTTGAATGTTCAGTGCAGAGAGAGAGAGAGAGAGAGAGAGACAGAGAGAGAGAGAGAGGTCTACGTGCTTCACCACAGGTCCTCCTCCTCCTCCTCCTCACCTCCTCCTCCTCCTCCTCCGTCTCCGCATCAATAACCGCAGTACATCAACACGTAAATACACAAATAAGTCATTTAAAATGGAGGCTGTCTTGTATCGTGTGTGTTGTTAGCAGCCACAGGTTCACCCCTGAAGGTCACCCTCTTCTCGCGCTCTTCCTGTTGCGTAACTCGATGATGATGATGATGATGATAATGATGATGATGAATGCGCACATGTAAACGTATAAAATGTTGTGTAAAAGTGTAGAGACGACGCCATTTTGTGCTGCAGTTAATAAGAACAGTAACGCAGTCAGCGATGAGGGTGAGGTTTCAGGTAATCATCGCCATCCTTCTTCATCATCTTCATCATCTTTACCATCGTTACCTTCATCTTCATCTACACATGATCAATATAACAGCTGTACGTGTGTGTGTGTGTGTGTGTGTGTGTGTGTGTTACCTGCGCGTGTCTGTGGTCTGTCTGACGGCTGTGATCAGGATGCGGGACAGTCTCCTCTCCTCTGTGTCACTGCAGCAACGCAACGTGACCCTTTAGAAGAGCCTCCCCGTGGGGGCGTGGCTAACGTCGCTGCAGCCTCCCCGTGGGGGCGTGGCTAACGACGTACAGACGTAGAAAATGGCTCCACAACATGACTGTGCAACTTTTGAGTTAGGTTGTGGTGAAGGACAAAACTTCACCGAAATATCAACAGTTTATTCTCTGTTTTCTTCGATATCCTTGATATTATTACATGAAGTCATTATTAAAGTGATAAAGTAGTCTAACAGTCGTCATGCTAATGAAGCCTCTGTGTGGTATTGTATTGATGTATTTAATCAACAATATAACAATAGTCATTTTGACTAAAGGTCCAGAGTGTAGTAACATGTAGGCTGGTTAAGTGAATATACTAGCCATAAACCTGAGTGTATAATCATTTAAAATTCATACTAAGAATGAGACGTCTGTGTCTTCTACCTGTGTGAGGCGGGGCCTTCCTTCATGGAGGCGGGGCCTTCCTTCATGGAGGCGTGACAATGCGTGTCAGATTGACTTGTAGTTCCCTGAAGGTTAGGGAAGAGTCATCAATACACTGAACACACTGAACCTGTGACTTACGATGATTTTCTTCAGTATGTCACTGAATGACAATGATCACAAACTCATTAAATCACTGTACAGTAAGAGTTTAATATTACATTTGTGTCATATTACAAAAATACACTGTAACATACAGTATATCACATCAAATATCATTCTACATTTCAATATAAACTCTGTATAGAGGAATTTATAAATCAATAAACATTTTTCAGTACCACACACACTTGAGGCATTCTGGGTAAACACCAGGGCACGATCCACAAACTCATAACATCATCTAATAATCAGGTAAGTAAATATGAACATCTGTGACACAGACATGGAATGAAAACATGAGAGGATCAATACAACTGAGGTCCTGAGTCATTGTTGTAACTGATAAAGTAGCAGAAACATCTTCATCATGAAAGTAAATGTATGACAGCATGAATAATGCACAGAGGAGGGAGTTTTATTCATATAAAGACAAAAGTGCTTTTATGATCATGCAACATGAAAACAAACGTAGCTGCTGCTCTGTAGACGTGGTTTGATCACGTGACTTATTCACTACATTTAACTTTACTTTAAAAAAGGAAAAGAGACATGTGGTGCACTGTGGAGTCATTAATGCTGCTGTGCATTGTGAAAAGTGAAAAAGGAACAATAGTCAAACAAAACGGTGCTCAGTGAATCACACAAAAAGAGGGGAAGTTGATCATTCCTCTTCTTTACTGATCAGCTATTTTGACACTTTAATTAAGACGTTCTACATGGTGCACCACACCAGTAAGTGAGGGTGAGAGTTCCACAACACACGTCAAACAAACACTTCTCTGCGTGAACCGTTCTCCTGAGCAGGCTGCGGTGGGACCGTTGGGCCAGGCAGTAACGGGTCCGTGTGAGTCTGAGTCTGGGCGTCCAGCTGAGTGTCAGGTGCAGCCACAGGGCTGAGGAGCGAGTCGTAGTCGAAGCCTCTGAGAGGCTGCAGAGACAGAGTGAGGCCTCGGCGAGCTTTGGCAGCTCGGTCCGGTCTCTCTCTCAGCTCCACAATCACCTGCACACAGACCACGAGAAACAGCACAAATCTGACTCACGCTCCAGAGAATGTCCATCACCACAGGGACTGCACCACTTACCTCCACAGGATGGCGCTGCAGCAGAGCAAAGTCAAACGTCGTTCCATGGAAGAAGGTTTGTCGTTTGAAGCGGTCGAGGGTCCTGAGGCGGCGAGCGGGAGTTTTGCACAAAAGCTGCACAGACAAACACGTGAAAGTCACAGTCTGACATTCAACGTGACAAACGTGAACCCAGTCATTAAAGTTACCTCAGTTACAAGCAAGGCAAACTGTGGGCTGAAGCTCAGCGGCATTTCATACGGAAAACTCCTGACTCTCCTCAGCATACTGCAGTGGTCTGCTTCTGCAGCCACAGGGAACTGAGGAGAAGGAACCATTTCATTTTACATGTGAAAAAACAACAAACCTAAAATATCCCTGAGAATGTGCAAAAATATCTACTGCAATATCCCCCCGGCCTTCCTTTCACAGCATCATTTAAGCTCAGCTGTGCAAGAATTAGATCATTAGACAGGAAACAGGAGCTCACCTTTCCAGTAACCAATGAGAAAAGCAGAATTCCCAGCGACCACCAATCAGCTGCGTGGTTGTAGGGTCCACCGCTCAGGACCTCTGGTGCTGCAGACACAGATACAACAGCTGTTGTTGTTGTTGTTGTTGTTGTTGTTGTTGTGTGTTCATGCTGCACAGGTTTATTTATTCATGTATTCACCCATATACTGGATTGTTCCACAGATGGTGAAGGCTCGTCCTCCTCTCTCCAGGCGACGGGACAAACCAAAGTCAGCCAAGCGCAGGTGACCTGGAAGAGACCATTCACCTCACATCATAACCAGCACGAGACAAAGAGAGGACGCTGCTCTCTGCCGGGAACTCGTCTCTACTCACCGTCGTCCGTCAGCAGAATGTTCTCCATCTACAGACAAGAAGGTTAAAGAAGACACATTCACTCATCTGTGGAGAAATCTTCCACTGTGTCATACATTTATATAGAACTATACTTCAATATGTAGCATCAATGTAACAAAGGTTTTTAACTGGTTGAACACAAATGTGTGACATATTCCATGATTAATGATTTATAATGTATAAAGTATTCAAATGTTGCTGTATTTATTGACATACCTTCACGTCTCTGTGAATGATCCCAAAGTCGTGCAGGAAGCCTTCAAGAAAGTTCAAAAGTCAGTGAACACAATTCACATCAAAGATCCAGGAACTCTCCTCACTGACGTCATTAAACTTACAAACAATTCATTCATTTTCTTTAAAAGGTTTAATCTGAGAAAAGAGAACCCAGTGACAGAGATGAAGATGTTTCTGTGCATCTCTGTGGTGTGTTAGTTACTTCATAAGTGTCATGCAGATGAACACCAGCTCTTATATAAATGTATGTGAGGCTGAAGCGTTTCTGCATCCTCACCGAGTGCAGACGCCAACTCTGCTGCAAACACTCGCACCGTGTCCTCGGCGAAGTGACCGATCATCTGCCAGTACGTGTACAGGTCTCCTGTGCTGCAGTAATCGCACACTGAGGGAGGAGACACACACACACACACACAGTTAACACATGTCACCGTCATGAGTGCTGTGAGGGTGAGAGAAGGTCTGAAAGCCAGGACTTCAGCAGTGCACAGAAATCTATCTGTGTTTTTCACTCGTCTACGAAGCAGAAGTGTGTGGGAGAACAGTCCCTTCAGGGTTTGAGTAGAACACAGTTAAAGGTTCAGGTTCATATCAAGCATGGCTGTGCATTCACATGTGTTCTCGTTGCTCCACAGCTGCTCCCGGGGCTAACACACACACTCTGTTCACAGGGGGAGGGGGTGGAAGCCGTCCAAACTGGGTCACAACACTTTCTGAGTCAGTGACTGATTTAAAAAAATAAAATGAAAATAAAAAAGAGAGAAACAAAGACAGTGATCGTCTGAGGTTTGTGTTTCCAGGTACAAGCAAAAATAAAAGGGAATACAGAAGGAAGCTGGTTGTATTTGGTTCATCGTGTTCTCAGGTGTTGGGATGGGAATTGTGGGAAGAACCTAGACATGACTACCAGGGGAGTGAGGGGGGTTTGGGCAGTGGTAACTGACTGACTCACTAATGTAGAGGTGACGCTGTGTCTGCCAACAGTCCTGAAGGTCATGGACAAACGGGTGACGGACCTGACGCTGTGGGCAAAAGTCACAAGTCAACCCTGAAAATCCATATTTCTCCTGTGACGTGAAGTGTCTGATAACTGATGTGTGACTTCAGTCTAACACACGCTTCATTTATCGTGAGGATCAACACATTCTCTCAAAGTCCAGACAATAAGTAAGAGAATATTAATATAATAATAATACCAGCACACAGAAATTCATGCTTTTTACACCTGAATATCTGAGGGTTTGTGAGTATTTGAGAACATAGAAGAGTGAGTGAAGGGCGATGTTTGTATTTCTGTCATAAAACCACCTCTAAAATCACTTCTTCACAGCTTTCAGGTTCAAAGGTCTGTGAGGAAAAAGTGAGTCTTTCTAAAAAGCTGGTGAATCATCAGAATTCTCTTTATTCCTAACAGAAGCCCCTTACCTGCACGATCACTTCCTCTTTGGACTGCTCTAAGACCCCGAGTCTCAGAATCTCTGACTTGGGTATGACCTGTTGACAACAAACACACTGAGATGAAACACAACAGGACTTCAATAAGTGTGTGTGTGTGTGTGTGTGTGTGTTTAAGTCCTCAAAGTCCTGACTTATTCAAAATAACAATCAGAAACACATTTAAACTGAAACTCACTTTAACTGCATATGTTTTCTGTTCAGCTCTGTCCTTTACTTTCAGGATGGGTCCAAATGAACCTTTGGCGATGTAGCCCAACACCTGATGTAATGAAAAACACAGGTCGTATATCATCCAGTCTTTATCAGGCCTGGTGTTTCCTGTCAGGACTGAGATGTACCTGGAAGTGTTCTTGTCGAGGCACAGTTCTGTGGGGGAACTCGGGCAGAAACATACTAATGAAGCCTGGCAGCGTCCACTCAGCCCTCAGCTTGTTTGGACCGACTCCGGCCAGCCTCAGCACGTGCTCCGGGACGTCAGGAGACTTTCCCCGCAGCATTCGCTGCCGGTTCAAACGCAGGGCAGGCGGTGCCAGGCGACAGAGGCCTGCTGGGATCGACAGACCCACGCTGGAGAGGAAACCTCGCCATCCATCGTTTTCCTGTGCATCAGTGGACGTCTGAGTGGCAGACAGAGAGAATATTCAGTGACATATGAATTTCCACAGTCATTTCGGTCACTATTCGGCTAATATAAAATATAATATATTAAATATAACCTTAGTCTTGTTGTTCTTTAATATTTCGACATAGAAATGTTCCATATTTCATCTCCATCACAAAACGACAGCAGACACTGTGCATGAACAGAGCTTGTGATGCAAAGACAAATATAATAATAACTAAACTTATCAGAGCTGGCATGATGACAACAATGTGCTCTTACTTGACCTTCTGTGAGTTCATTGCACAAAAACCTGTGAGCCAACAGAGGTGGTTCAGTTTATCACACATGCTTTATAATAGACACTTTTATCTAAGCATTGCTTCATATTCACACACTGAGGACGTGATGAATGTAAACACAGCTGATCTCACACTAAACACAACTGTGGGTTAGAGTTCATATGACGGATATTTCCCCCCAGCACTGGCCGAGCAGCTCACTGCATATTTTATTGTCAGTTTTACGTATTAAAAAAGAGTTTGGTCGGCTGATAAATATCTTTTCTCAGAAAAGTTGATTAATGCACCAAAACTTTAGTTTCGTTTTTGAATTCCTGCTTCACTACTTTAATATTTAGTTTATATTATAAATTGTTTACATTTAAAATAATTAAAAGTCCCGATGAGAGAAACAGAACTGCTGTGAAATGTTGTTATTGCTGTTATAAATGTTAGTATTAATAAACTGTTATTAAGAAGAGGTAAACATACATAATTCAGCATCCCATAATGACCAGCGGTCGCCCTGATTTCTAAACCTTTGCACTGACTGTAGAATAACGTCTAATATAAACTACAAAGGGTTTACATTATAAAACCCATCACTAAACATCTACATCACTGTTGTGCTCTCATTAGTGACTGAACAAGGGAAACAAAGATGGAGGAGTCTTTATGGTCCTCCCTGAGGTCTCCCTGAGGTCATGTGCTGTCATCAACCGTGCACAATGTTATTATCATCAAATATGGACTCAGATGAAAAAGAAAGACTTTAATCAGTCAGTGCCGACACCAGAGCGTTCCAAACCTCACAGGTTTCAGGTCCTGAAAATGTCCCACGTCCACATTTCTACATGCGCAGGTATCATTAAAATAACTAACTAACTAACTCTACTAACTTACTCTTAACTACCCCCTTTTCCCACAGTGGCCTTCACTTTAATGGTATAAACATAGTGGGTGAAAATGGCCGCCGTCTCCATTAAAGACTCAGAACCTGAGGTTTATACAAAAACACTACGTTAATGTTTAAGCTTAACTTATAAAAAGCCTCCTAAACGTCACAGACTGCGCCTTTAAAATGAAAACAACAACATCGTGAGACAATTTAGTTTAAGGAAGGACATTTTTTGTTTTTAATTGTATGTCTTTTGTCTTCCCTTCCGGTTCACATTCTGTGAAGCGCTGTCAACACCGGAAATGTGACGATATTGTCTTTCAAAATAAAGGCCTTTAAAAAACAACCAAGTAGCTTTCTTTGGAGCAGTAAAGAGAAGCAGAGTTCGTGAATAACACAAATATAATCATTTTAAGTTTGATAATACTTTAAAGTTGTATAAACGCTGCTGAATTAAAGTCACTCAGGTGCCGTTGTTGTTGCTACCTGCCTTACATCGCTATGGAAACAAGGAAACCATCCCATAATGCGTCACCTGAGCAACCAGCAGTGTCGTGTACTCACCGTGGTGTTTTTCGTGGAGTGGGCTCCCATCATCACCATCGTCACCGTGACACAAAATCACCACTTTACACACATTCTGCTGCGCGTGCACTCGCTCTCTCTCGCTGTGGTGCGCGTCCTCGTTGCCGCAGAATCTTCACGGTCACGCGCACACCGATTTTAAACGTGTATAAAATAAAAAAATCTACATGAGATCAAATTATGAACCTGAGAAAGCTTGGAATAATCTGACCTCATAAAAAACAAGTTAATCCCGAGTGTAGGTGGTGACGTCAGCGAAATCCGACCCCATCGTTTCCAGCCAATAAGGAAGCAACGCGTTGGAGTCTAGCGCCCTCTGCTGGAACTGATAACTACAGCAACTGAATAGAAACAGCTATTAACTTTAGTATTTTCAGAATAATATATAAATGTACTCAGTCCAATATTTCAATTTATATTGGATTTTAAACTTAAAAGGAAAAGTAATAATTAATTTAAAAAAAAGGGTAGCACAACATAAGCGGAAGAGGAAATGTGATGAATACTGACATTGATAAACATTGGTTAGATTCATATGATAAACATGTGTATTATGACTGAATTGAACCAAAATGTATGTTATATTACTTTGTTAGAGAGGGGAAAATGTCTGTCAATATTTTCCTTCTATTTTGTGTTTTCAAGCTTTTAAAGGTAGTTAGAATAAATACATTAGTACTGCAACAATTATTCTATTATTAAAGGCGACATAGGATGCTTGTATCATACATATATGTTAGTTATGGAGGTCTACTAACATATATTAATTTGTTTTCATGATTAAAAACCTCCTAATCGCTGCAAACGAGCCGATCAAAATATCTCCTCACTGACGCTCTCGTCAGCCGCGCTGTTTCAGACCAAACAGTTGCTGTGATTGGCCAGCCAACGAGAGCTTTCCTACTGTCCTGTGATTGGCCAGGTACCTGGAAGTGACGTAATAGATATGCCAGCTCTCAGATACACAGCTCCCCCTCTGGCACGGTGGATGCTCTGCATCTCAGCAGCTACAACGAGACTAGTTCTTCTTCTTCTTCTGCGGTTGAATGTACGCAACCGGATGTGCCCGGACTAGTGCCCGCACCGGGAGGCGCTACGGTGGTGAGGATTTCTGATGACGACATCAAATTAAGGAAGTGTCGATCCGCTTCGCAGAGCCCAGGAAAACAATACAACACTATTTTCTCAGCAGTGGCTGAACTGTTTGTTCTGAAACTTTAGGGTTTCATAAACGAGGTAATGACGCAGATACACACAAACGCAGCGTTAATTGGAGCTTCCGGTCTATGTCACCTTCAATCAATTACTAAATGAATCATTTTGCATTGTGGACATAAGACACTCAGGAATATCAATTCCAGGTTTGGGAAAGCCAAACGGCATTTTATGGACCAAACAATTAATTGAGAAAATAGATTAATTATGAAAATAATCATTAGCTGCAGCTGTAAAATAAAAGTAGCTGTGATGCATCCTACATGCAGTGGAGCGCTCACTCTTCAGTTCACCTGTTCTGAAAATAAACCAGGACGTGCATCATTTTTAAGGCACTGACATGTGACAGGAAATGCTCAGTTCTTCTTCTGAAACAAAAGTTTAAGTCCAAGTATAAAAGCACTGCAAATGCAGAGCAAAACAAAGTGAAACCACGATCCAAACACATGACGGCACAAGTGCCTTTTATTTGGGACGAGGAACAAAAAGCAAACAGTGTCATCCTTTTACTTTCACATCATAATTCGTTGACCAGTGCGCGGTCATTTCTACAAAACAAACCAAACTGATGAGCTTTAAATAAACAAGTAGAAAAGGGCTTGTGAATTTATGTGGGAGGAGCGTTTAGGGCGCGACGGCGTCTCCCTCAGTCGTCGTTATCAAAGTCTTTTTTGCCCTGTGGTGGTTTCGGCCCCCCTGCTGCTTTAGCCATGATGATCTGAAACGAGACACAAAGAAAAACATGTTACGTTAATCCTTCCTGACTGAGCACAGATGTGAGCAGCAGGCTGAGGTGAGAAGTCATTCAGTCCAAAATAAAAGAAATATTAATACCACTAAGTATTATTAGTCTTCATAAACATCTCAGTCCGTCATGAATTCATCTCTGAACACAAACGTAAAAAAAACCCCCACTGACATTCTGTGTCTAAGTTGAAAGAAGTGATTGAATCCCCAGTGGACACCAAGAATATCAAATATTCATGAGCACATACAGGGACGACGAGTATGTGCTCAGAGAAAACGTGCTACAAATATGCAGCACATACAATTCACAAAGAAATACCCATAAAATGGTCTTTACTTATCAATGTTCAGTGCTGAGATAAACCACAGCACAGCAGAAGCACAGCCGCTAAAAAACGTGACAGCGAGTAAAAGCTGTGGATTTTAAGGCTGTGGTTACTGACACTGGTTTAAGTGACAGGAGATTTTGTTTCTCCAGCCTTTTACTTAAGACTTATACCGGGAGTACAACCTCTGAAGAGCACCGAGTTCATCTATAAATGTTATAATAAAAGATTAATATAAATAGCCTCATGAAGTAACATGGCATAATAATGATGAATGACAAAGAAAATGATCCTTCAAACACGACTCAGACATGCTGTGTGTGTGTGTGTGACAGGCGAGGCCGAGGTCGAGCACTGTAGAGAAAAGTGTTAGTGTGATCATGCAGCATGCTAACACACCACACTCTGTTCTGTGCACGTTCAGTGAGCGACGATAACAACAAACACCTGTGACGTGGCTGAGTCCACGCCACTGTACACGATTTCTTTACAGTGAGTTTTGTGTCACACTCAGTGTTAGCAGTGACAGGCAAAAAAAAACACTCCAAACTCTTAAAAACCTTCAGTGGTCTGTGAGAGATTAATCACACTGATGTGAGTTTCAAATAATCGCCGCACACACACATTCCAGGACCTACTGAAAAAGCACCCTCTAATGGTGAGTTTGAAACTTTTCAGGCTCTTCGTCCCAACTGTCCTTGTCCCAATCGCCTCTCTGTTTGGGAATCTTGGGTCCGCCTGCAGCTTTAGCCATGATGATCTGGATCATATATATATACACATACTTATATTCACACACACACACACACACATTAACATCGACAACCAGGAGCAAATCATTCAGGAAAAACTTAACCTGCAGAATAAAGTGAGGTTAGAACATTGTAAACCCAAACAAACAGAAGTAATGAGCTACAGAAGCCATGACAAACTGTCGTCTACGCGTTAACTTTGTTTATTTAAACGACGTGAAGCCATAAAGACAAAAGCACACACCTGACGCAAGGCGGAAAAATATAGAAACTACAAATATTCGCCCAAAAAATGAAGGTACACTAAGGTTGTAATAGGAGGAACTATATATATATATTATATAAATGATGATAAATAAACTATTGTTCATATGTGACGGTGTTGTAAAAGAACACATAACTAATGTGTAAAGCCTGGTTCACAGGGGTCAGAGATACTGCTGTGACTCATGTATCTCTTCACACCACCAACGTTTATGACTTTAATATTTAAATGGTCACATGATACAGCTGCTAAAATAGTTTTTAAAAATATAATATATATGTTTGCCATGTATTCAGATTCACCCTCGAGCTCCGTGGATGATAAAGGTGAAGTCACATGGAACAGAACTGAAGTGTTTGTTTACACACCTGGTCAACTCGAAGTATTGTGATGGCAGCATTGGAGGCCATTTTGATGCCCCAGTATTTCACCAGGAACGGGTCCAGAATGCCGGCTTCCAGCATGTCCTTCACAGCGGGGCCTTCTCCCTAAAGACAACATCACAGGCACGTCATCAGTCTTCACATCGTCACATTCACACAGCACACAAGGCAACGTATGACTCGGACTCTTAAACAACGGTTTTATGACTGTTGATGCTCAACCATGATAATGTCATTTAGTTCGGATTTGTTTGGACCAAATAACTAAAATAATAAAGTCATACACACTTTACTTCACAAATACAGACCTCGATGTCAAAGCCCATGTTTTTGTTGCCCTCGTGATGAGCAGAGTACAGCTTAGAGATGAGCTCGCTCCCCTTCACGCCAGAGTTCTCAGCCAGTGCACGTGGCAACGCCTCGAAGGCTTCAGCAAACTTTTTAATGGCGTACTGTTCCAGACCAGGGCAGGACTACACGGAGGGGGAGAAAACATGCTCATGATTCTGTAAACTAACCGACTGTGATGCACTTCACAGGCAAATAAAGCAGCATTTCATCCACACTCAGTTTACCTCTCCGTATGAAGTGATCTGTTTGGCCAACTCAATCTCAGTGGCTCCGGCTCCAGGAACCAGTCGCTTGTCCTAGAAACAATCACAGAAACTGATTAAGATGAAAACTTAATAAAAACTTTAAAAGATTCAACAGCTGGCAAACTCAAGAATTTAACTTTTAACAAATGAATCCTTTTACATTGACTCTGTATTAAATAACACACAAAGTACTTACTCTGACAAGAACTTTGAAGGTGTTGACTCCATCATCTACAGCCCTCTCAATGTCATCCAACAGGTTGTCAGTGGAGCCTCTGATCACAATTGTAGAGATGGCACTGTCCTCTGTCTCTGTTAGAAGCAACAATTAAACAATACATTACATCTGGAATACACAGAGCAAATATAAATCAGGTTAAAAACGAGAAGATGGTGATTTACCGTGTTTGAAGATGACCACCTGTGTGTCACCCAGCTCGCTCAGGTACACACTGTCACAGTGACCCATCTCCTCAGGGGTTGGAGCCGTCTGAGGAAGCATCACATTATGATAAAGAGATTGATTTAATGATGAGACCTGAATGAAAAGAGGACACTCACCATCCTGGGCAGTGCTACAGCTCCCACTGTCCTACATAACCTCCTCAGGTCCCACTTGCTGTTAAGCCTGAAGAAGGAAAAGGAGGACATGAACAGTGACTACAATACTGTCATTGACAGAAGCAAAACAAACCCAGGACCATGACAATATATGATGGACAGTCCTCGAAAGACAATTTTAAAAGACTATTTTATCACTTGGATTCTCAGAGATCTTGTCAGTCTCACCTGACCACCATGAGCTTGTATTTGTTGGCGTAATGCAGCGCCATGTCAGCCACTTTTCCCCCAGTGACCACAATGTTGGCACCGGCCTCCTTGATGGCCTTCACCTGAACCTCCATCAAATCCTCCTCTCCCTTACTGAAGTCCATGAGCTCCTGTGCGTTATTGATCAGCACTGTGCCCTTTGAGAGGGAGAAGATCGCCGTTAGCACCATTCAATTCAATGACACACACGCTAAAACCCTGAAATAAAGATCACAATACTTTGGAAGGAAGTCTATTTCTTGCCTCCACTCTTGGAGATGAAATAGTCTCATGTCTGTCAGTTGGTCTGTATGTATTTAAAGAGACAGACTCAATTGTTACCTTGGTCTCTGTCACCATGCAGTCAAAGGGGCAGGAGAAGACTGCGATCTTTGCGTCTTTAACAGATGTGACGTCTCCCTCTGCCTCCTTCTTAAAAACCATACCATGTAGCATGGAGGATGCAGTCACACCACAACCCTGGAAAAAAAAAACACAGACAAACTTAGACACACATAACACAATCACAGGGGGGAAAAGCAGTTAAATGGATGAAGCTGCTCACCAGGATCTTGCAGATTCTGACGTTGTCGACGTTGAAATGGCCAGACTCTGGGAAGATGGATACTGCAGCACAAACCAGTAAAGAGAAGGAAATCCAAAGTTAAAAGGTGACATGAAACAAACAGGTTTAGTTGAAGTAGCCTCGATGGCTCACTCACCACAGGCCTGTGCGATGAGGTTGGCGAGGAAGTCTTCGTTGCCGTACTGTTTGCTCATGACTGCTGTACGGATGCATGACGTAGCCTCGTTGATGTCATGGAGGTTCTTGACTTCAGAACATACACAGTCTGGCAGAATCTCCAGAGTCTTTTTACATGCCTTCTCATATCCTTCAATCACCTATGGCAAAGATGACATTTGTATTAAAGAAGACTGCAATCAGAGGGTGGACTCAGGCTGGCCTGAAGGCTCTGTGCATGCAGCTTAAGTCCATCCGGATGTAAGCATTATCTGGGTGTGCAAGTGCAACTATGAGACATTTAACACAACCATGTAAACATACTACACATGCTCACCTCTGACACAGACAGGCCCATCCTCAGCAGCTCCTCAGCCAACTCCAGCAGGGCTCCAGCAAAGACCAGGACAAAGTTTGTGCCATCCCCAACTTCCTCCTCTTGCATGTGGGATGCCATGACAATCATTTTGGCCGCTGGATGCTGCACCTATTAAAATAATTGACATTGAAGAAAGAAGTCAGTTTTTTTCTCTCCTGTACATTCCAGGATCCAGTGAGTTGTGCAAACATGTAAAGTTGGCCTCACTTCAAGCTCTCTGAGGATCGTTGCTGCATCATTGGTGACAAACAGCTTCTCCAGGTGGTTGATGACCATTTTGTTCATGCCTGAAACGGACCAATGCAACTGCAAAGTCACCATTTCTCTCTCTCTCTCTTTCTCTGGCATAAGTTTCCACAGGTCAACATGCATAACATACAATAATATACTGTACATCTAACTAGTGGGCGAGGGTGCTTACCGTTTGGCCCATACGCAGTGCGTGTGGTCTGAGAAAGTTCCTTACAGGCTCTGATGTTGCGGTAGACGGCCTCTTCAAGCCCTGAAAAGTGCTGCGACAGACAAACTTAGAATTAGGGCTGAAACAATTATTCGATTAATCGTTAACTAAATTACTTGGGAACTATTTTGATAATCAATTCATCAACATGTTTTCTGTTTTTTCAGGTTCTGAAAAAGGTTAATATTTTCTGGTTTCTTTGCTCCATAGAACAAAGAAATCATTAAAACTGAACATCATTTCCAGGTCATTTCCAACAATTACTTGAATAATTTCAACTTGAAGGTTAATTGATTATGAAAATAATCATTAGTTGCAGCCCTGAACAAGAGTACAATTATAGCCAATAATCAAAAAAAGCCAACAAAAGCAGCAACTCAAGGCATCAACAGTTCAAGTACTATTAGTAATCATATTTTGTGATTTATTGCTGAGAGGCAGACTGTTGGATTATTTATTTACTACATCACAGGGTAGGTGATACACTACATATATCTGTTAATGCATCATTGTAGGTCAGTGGATCTGCGTTTGCTTTTTTTGTGCACAACAAAAGGATCACTAGACATTATGGCAAAGCAAAATAACAATTAATAAACCGACAGACTATACGAATAAAAAAAAATAATAAATATATCATTTGAATGGACGTCTCAGAATGAGGAAGTGGTGTAAGATTGTGTTCCTTAATTGCATTTGTTATCAATAAAAGCTTATGGAAACACAAAAACCTTGAATTAATAGGAAATGTTTAAGCATAATTTAGATGTTTTAGACGTAAAGATGTGATGGAGTCTGAAGTCAGCTGACTTAGAAGAGCAATGAGCATCAATCAGCATCATAGAGCTGAGATGACACAGTGTGTAACACTGAGCTAAAAGCTAACGGGGTGTGACTGTATTCACTCCTGTTATCACTGCTGTTATCACTGCTGTTATCACTGCTGCTTTCACTCTTCGTTCACTCCTTTTTTCACCGGCACACACATTATGTTTAAGAGACGACGCAGTTAAAGGTAACGGAACAGACTTTGGGCCAAAACCAATAAGCCAGCCCGCCTGTGAGCGGCCTGGCTGCTTCTAGAACTCTCCCACATGACTGCGGAGGAACGTGCTAATGCTAGGTAGCATGCTGCCTCACACAATAATTCACTCTACAGCTAACAAAATGCTCCGGCGCGGTGGTAGGCGCTCACCTTGGCGCCATCCTTTAACATTTGGGCAAAGCCCGGAGCTCTGGGGACGTGAAGAGCCATTTTCCGATGTTTAGCAGCTCCGGTGTGGTGGAGAAGGTTTAGCCGCGGCGTGCGTTCAGCTCTGGGTACAAAGCCGGAGAGAGCGACGAGGAGGAGCCACTTCAGCGAGGCGTGCACGAGCGACAGGGAACAACGAGGGCCAAAAGTGCAAGCGAGCGACTCACATTTCCAACAGCGGTAATAGTGACACACCACCAGAGAGCGCTGTTTTCTGTATGTTTCCTTTTATCCTCCCTTTTCTCCTTCAAAGACAAAGAAACGGTGTTGTATTATAAATAAAAAGGAATATAAATTAGAAAGGTAGGACTCTTGGGTTATTATAGTTAACGAAGACTAACAATACAACCAAAACTAAAATTGAAAAACAGTTTCGTTAACTGAAATAAAAACAAAAACGCCAGTCTATTCTTGTAGACTATATTTGATTCAGTGATGGTTGTTCATTTGTCCTCATACTTTTTTGAAATGGCATCTGTTGAGTTGTTACGACACTTTATACTTTTGCATCTTGCACCTAATACTCCATATTACAAAAAAACAAACTAAACTAAAACTAAGCATTTGCAAAAAATAAAAACTAAATAAAACCTAAAACTAATGAAAAATCCCAAACTATTATAACCTTCAAATAAACAGTCATTCCTATTAATTTAAGGGCTTTTTTCTTCAATAATTTCAGTGATTTAGCCAATAATTTTAGTTATTGATTTCTGAATAAAAAAATTCCAAGTAAAACCAGAATACCAATTATACTAATTCCCAAGATAGACTTTATTTTTCCATTTTACAAAACACTGAATCATTCAATCCACAATTAATCTGAAAAACAAAATAGTTTTTGTGAAGTAAATCTTGTATATGATTTACATTCATATCAGAAAGTCAAAGCATGTGTGTATAAGTGATATGTGTATTTGTTGAGGCAGACTGTTTTTGGATTATGTTTACTGGAAAATAATTGAGGTCAAGACTGGATTACCGACCAGGATCACTACATCAATCACAGATCACAACACTTTTGCATTTATACATTTTATTCAGCAAAAACAGAGAAATGATTTGTTTATGGGCCATGTTTTCTGTGTGTGTGTGTGTGTGTGTATGGAAAAGAATGACAACATATAAATAAATGCCCCAGAGCAGCCTGAGACACTGAGGTATCACAGAAACAGCCCAGATAACAAACATGCTCTGCAAAATAAAACAAAATAAAGCCAAGACATTTGAATTGATGGAGCTTAAAGATTTTAATGGGTGCAACTTTTTTCACATTCAAACACAAAGTCTCTCTTTTCTTCATTTAAGGCCATTTGCTTGACATTCACTACACTAACAACTCCCTCAATAAGGCTTCACAACATCATCACTTAATGAACCATTACATCCTCCCTCTAACATTCTAAAATGATTAATGGGCACTGTTGCTGTGTGAATTATCCACAGCACATTTAAAGTGTCAAGAAAAAGAAAATTCCTATTCAAATACTGGCTACGCTTTATGTATAAAAAAGGTCTCCCTTCATAGAAAATGCACTTACTATTTGGTATAATCAAATGACACGTAAAAAAAGAAATGTTAGGAACATTATTACATACGTATAAAGTGAGTGAAAGACTTCTCTTTCCTTTGTCAGTAACTTTAGTATTAGTTGTAATCTGCAGATACAGGAGTATAAACACAAGCAATATTAGTATTCTGAAAATGTAACAAGACATTTGGCTGTAGCAGCTATAACGTGGACACATAGAAAAACCCTTCTACAATGAGGACATTTGATCCAGCGCTCGCCAACCTGAGACATGTAAACACAATACCTACAGACTATAGATGCTGGTAACTACACATCACATAAATAAAAGAGAAAGCACAGAGCCATGGAACAGTTTTACATTCCCACAGTAACACAACGAGAAATGGGAAACATGGCTACAAAAGGTCCCGTGTTGTACACACACACACGCATGCAGTTTAGTTGGGTTTGCACACAGTGTTCACAGCTGTGTGCGCCCAACCTCCCAGGGTGTTTGAGAGGTTTGTGGCTCGATGTGTTAGGTTTGAGCGACTGAGTTTACCGCTGGGGTCCAACTTCCTCATCAATGCTCCTCCACAACGTTCTCGTGTTCTGGTTCTGCACAAAGAGAGAGAAAGAGAGAGGAAGAGTCATGGAGACAGTGTGTGCACAAGTCTGAAGATCATTCTTTTTTTATAGTGACATTCAACATAAAAGGACAAAGGCAACCATGCATCAACAGACGCATGTTAAATTTGTTAGTGTATTGTCTTATAGTTCTTTTCCTTATTCTTTTGTATATAGATGTCATTAACGTATAGCAAGAGCTGAGTTTTGTGTTTAGTTGAATATACTGTATAACTGAATATACTACTTATAAAAATGTTTTTCTGTCTATCATGGTTTTAAAATAAAGATGTTTGGTTTTCTTAGCCTCTTATACAGGCAGGGGCCATCTTTTCTGGTGTGTACAGGCCACCGTAGTTCTCAATGTGCTTTGCGAAGGGAGGGGTTGAGCGGAGGCACCCTATTGTTAAAATCTGCAATCTCACCATTAGATGTTACTAATTTGACCTTAAAAATCACAAAATAAAAAGCAAATGTTGACTTATCAGGACACATGGTTGTTAAAGCTGCATCCAGACATAAGGGCCATTTTCAGGCTTTAAAAACCAGTACGACATTTTCACAATGATTTCACAGATGGCATCTACTTTGGTTGACGCACATCATTTTTGAGGATTTCTGAGATGTGAAATGAGCCGTAGGATATAAGGAGACGAGAGATCAAGACAACATGTGTGAGGAAAGAAGGAAGTGTGAGTCTGACAGAGAAGAACATCCTGTACTTGGATAATGTGAGTTATAAAAAGCAAAAATGGAAATCAATTTCATGCAACCAAACACTGCCATGCACTTTCATAGTTCTGCATGGCACAGTTGTTTTTGTTTGAATTTACCTTCTCACCTACTCCACCATAAGGGAATAATTGAAGCGCCTGTTGTAGGAGAAAAATAGACCAGTGTATAAGTTCCTGCGTGTAATCCACGCTGATGAGAGACAAGGTCACGGCTGCTGGAGATGAGGCTCTCTGTCGTTCACACAGCATCTCATTCTCTGTGGGAGGCTGCTCTGACATTTTAAATGTCAACACTGGAAGTAAAGCCACGACACACCAACGTCTCTCAAGCACATTTTTGTCTTTTCATCTGGCTCTGGTTCCCACACCCATATGCTTTCCTCCTGCTGTCTCCCCCCTCACCCCCTCCTCACCCAAATACCAGAAACACGGATCGCTTTTTAAATAGAGGCGGGAAGAGGCTGAGTGTGAGGGGGAAGGGTAGGAAGTCAGCAGACCCACGAGCTGCACTGCAAACTGGGAGGAGGAGGAGGAGGAGGCAGCATGACTGTGCTTCCCTCCTTACCAGAATATGTTCTTAATAAAAGCAAACTGACCAGAGAAATACACACACACTGACACAATAAAATAAAGATATATCAAATGACTTTAGAGATATGGAACAAAATGCAGATTCTCTACCTGTCATCTCTTCCAATCATGTCATTGAAGGCCCTGGACAGATATTTGAGTCTTCCGAGTCCACTGGACACAGACTCCAAGTCTTTGTCGAATTTGCTGTCAACAGAGAAAACAAATAATAATCAGAAAGTGGGAAAAACAACAGCTGTATGGTGTATATTATGCAACCTTTAGCTGGTAATTCATAAAAAACCCATACTGCCTCTGGTTCTGTGTGTTGGGTGAGGCAAATGGACTCCGTAAAGCAGCCATTCGGACAAGCTGCCTCCGGCCTCCTCCTGTTTTCACCCCGCGTCCTCCAGCCTCAGGAGTCTTCCTCCCCCGTGAACCTGGAGTGCGTCCGGGCTTGGCAGCTGATCTCGGGGTACGTTTGGGGGTCGCACGTCTGCCAGGAGTACATTTAGGAGTGCGAGAACTTGATGCACTTGGCCCGTCACCATCACACATCTTACCCGGGGTCGCCACCAAACACTCCTCCCGTGAGAACTCTTTCGTCCTCTGCAGTCTCTGACAGAAGGAAGACAAATGTTTGGTCAAGCAGCTCCAAATTCAGACAGATAAATCCATAACAATCATACAAAATCTACCTGGTAGACTTCAGTGACAGAGTTCCGGGCACTGCGTGTAAGTTTGCGCATGGTGCTGGGTTTTGGTTGCTGCTTCTCTGGTTCATGGGTCAGATTCTCAGGAAGAGAGTTGGCCTGGACAGAACGCAGCGGGAGACGCTTGCGCAAAGACATGCGCAGGGAGTTCAGTGAAGACGAGGACCGAAGCTTGCGGAAGCGGTCTGGGGCTTCTGGTGAACTCTCTGCACAGTCAGACTCGTCCAGGACGGTGTGTGCACGCCACACTCCCACCACAACACGACCGACTCCATCCATCACTGAAGACGACATGCTGACTGAGCTGAGACAGGAGCAACACAGGAGTTCAACAGTCATCTTAGCAAGTACAGCAAACACAATATTTAAGTCATTTATATTTTGCTTCCATTTCTCCTTTTTATATTAAAAAAAAACAATCAAAAAACAGTTTGATGCCCTCTTAAACTTTTCATTTAATGCAACAATCGATTAATCACTGACGACAATTATCATTATTTACAACTATTAAACAAAACACATGCTAACATACAACATGTAAGTTGTTCAGTAAATACTTACAGTAACAGCATGTAATCATTTCAAGAAATGTGTAAATGTTTCTTTGCCAAGGGTTTGCATAAAACGGTATTTTTATGGGAATATAGTTCCCATAAAATGGGAATTGGAATTTATGGGCATTTATGGGAATTTATAGGAATATAGTTCCCATAAAATATGGGAATGGGAATATAGTTCCCATAAAATGGTTCAAATTCAGTTTTCTATTATAAAAAGGCAAATAATGGGGTTTTTCCACATGTATGTGGTGTGTTTCTGATGTACGATGTTAAAACAAAGACAAAAATAAATATCGGTAACCATTTTAACTCAACCGTCTCCATTCAAATCACTGCCACTGAAGAAATAACACATTTAACACAGTATATTGACTTACAACCACAAATTAAGTTCCACGTAATAAAGAAAAGGAACATGTGGAGGACAAAAAGAGGACTGTTCTCCACAGAGGACACCGTTAGTGTGTGTGTGTGTGTAGTAACCGCGTTAGCTCAGTAAATTTACAGCTATATTAAATTAACGTCAATTACACGATAAACGACGATAAACGACGATAAACGACGAAATAGACGCGGTTTTCCTTGTCTTTGTGTGGCACAACTTTACCTGGAAGTTGTGATATTTCCTCTGTCCTGTGAGTTTCAGCTGCTGCTTCTCTTCTTTTCTTTCTCTGTTTGAATTTGGCGGCGGACGATAATCCCACACACGCCACGCCCTTCACGTAAAAAAACCTCACTGACGTAATGACGTAGAACGCTACGTCGCCACAGCGTGCACGTGACGTCACCATATTTTGAGGACCGTTTGAAAATCTGTTTTATTTAATATATGGAATATTAAGTCAGTAAAGTTCAATAATGATATTAGAAAGTGAGTTTAAATAAATAATTACATTTATTTATTTATTTAATATTCATATATATATTATCTTCTTGTATATTCTGTAAGAAAAATGTGTATTAATGATACTTTGTTCTAGCTGGTGTGAAATAGTGTTTCTTTGGTTCTGACAGAAAACCACCAATTAAAAAAAGAGGAAACTTTACTGTATTACTGTACTTTTTGTTTGTTATTATTATTATTATATATATTATTATTAATTATTCTATTATTATTATTATTATTATTATTATTTTTATGAAAGATTGTTGATTTCAAAGATTTTTATCAATCCAACACAATAAACTGTGATAATATTTTGGTAAACACACACACACACACACACGCACACTCAAAAAAATCACAATAAAGCTGATTTTCTTCACTTTTGTTACACATTTTATTGAAATACCTAATGTGCCTAATTAATAGTATGTTTTTAAAAATTGAGGCCAAAGGTTAGTTTTTCAAACACAGATGAAGAAAAAGCAGTAAATATTTATAAAAAATGAAAAAAAGCCAAAAGAATATTAATAATAACACAAGTTAAAATAGTCAAATTAATTTTTTAATCATATATTGTTTTTCTCTATTGTCCAGCCTTGTTTTCAGTCTTTCATTATGGTATTCACTGTAAAATTATACAAAAAAGACTTTTGCAAATAAAAAATACCGCTATTAATCATAAATAATAGATCGGGCAGAGATTGGTACAGTCCTGTTTATTGTCTTCAACAATTTACATGTTCATGTTTTTTTATCTTCACAGATATAGAGTTAGATTCTGTATATTTGAGTGAAAATACCAATTTAAATTAAATAAATATCTTCACAGCCTTTTGCTCAATAGTCAGCTGGAATTGGCTCTGGCGACGCCCTCGACCCCTGTGACCCCTGCAGATTTTAACTCCGTCTTTTTTATTCCTGATAAGTCAGGGTTTGGTGAAGCATCCAGCAGGTGTCGCTGTAGACCTGCGAGAGACACACATGTCCATGTCCACTTTTGCTTGTTTTAATCTGAGGTGATCTGTGTCAGGCATTAACAAACAGATCATCTCATTTTTCTTCATATGGAACGAGTCATGATGAACGTGCATTTCTGCATAAAGAACTTTGGACTAAATCGATTTCTTTCCCAATAAAAGCTTCACACTGTAGCTTCATTCATTCATTCATCCATTCATTCACCTCCTGAGAGTGATGTATTCTTGTCCACACTGTTTTATGTGAACCTTGTAAATATTTCTTTATTACTGAGATCACACAACTGTAGACCTTGACCCTGGTGAAATGTCCATCCTTGTCCTTTTTCAGTCTCATTAAGAGTAAATGTATAACATGATTTTAACGAGCCGCGCTCGTATCATTGAGTCACCAGTTAAAGTTCAAAGGTTTGACATTAATTGACAGACGAGTTTATTCTGCTGTTTTAACTTTGTTTTAGCCAAAGGCATCGACAGATGAATTATACACGCTTTTGTTCCTTTAGAAGTTAAAGTGAAGTTAAACTCATATTTCTGGACAAAGAGTGGAGTTTATGAGCAAAGTGTAACTGGACATACGTGCATTTATCACACAGTTGCATTTAGAAAATTTGCATTGACTTTGTCTTATAATTACATAAAAACAAACGTCTTACGGACTTCATGGAGCAGCGACGACATTATGTTTTACACAAATATCACAACAAATTTCACCATCAAACATCACTTTTAAACAGAGAAATAAAAGAAATAAAACTGCTATTCAAACTTAGACAAGGTGGACAGGTGGGCAGCACAGGGAGGTGTCTCCGTCTCAGAGAGGTGTGACGTCTTCATGGAGAAGGAGAAGGACACTTATTTACGACACGACTTAACGCACTGTTAAAGACATGTAAAAGAGACATAAAGCATTAGTGTTGGTGAAGAGTCTCTGAACCTCATGTCCACGTATTTTTACCTTCACGATTTTGTGCCAGCGAGAAAGCACGGCGAGGATCGTGGTGAGACAAACCACCACCAGGCCTGCGATCATGGGCATCAGCGGGAACTTAACGGTCTTCTCTGTGAACCAGGACCACAGAGATCAGCTCACTGCACTGAGACGTGGTTTCAGTGAGACTGTGTCAGTGAACTCACCTGTTACTGTCACGTGAAAGCTCTTGCTGTGTTCTCCGTACATGGCGGAGACCACGGTGCACTGGTACGTGCCTTCATGCAGGCTTCTCTTCACGCCTGTGGTGGACAGCCAGCTGCTGAAGCCATCGTTGGTGCGCGTGAAGCCGCCTGCAGTGAGATCCACCTCGGTGCCATTCAGTGTCCACAGCACAGAGGAGATGGCTGGATTGGCCCAGATATCACAGCGCAGGACCAGATCGCCCATGTCCTCCACCAGAACCTGCTCTGACCCCGAGAGCTGTGGAGGAACTGGACAGGAACATTACAAAGGTTGTGTATAGCTGCTAATGGCATGGATCTGGCATTGTCTGACATGTCTTAAAATATCTCCTCAGCACTTCCAGGTCTTACAGCAGCAACCTGGACACTTTTCAGTGAGTAGACAGGGTCAGGACGACCTGCTGAAGGTCAAGCCGAGCATTAGAACAGGGAAGAAATATGACTTTCAATGTGACGTGGTTGTTGGTGCCAAATGAGCCACGAACAACCATCTCTCAGGTTTACAGAGAATGGTCCAGACAAGAGAAAACATCCAGTGAGTTGCAGTTCACAGGATGATAGAAAAGAACCAAACATCTCTGAACCTTGAAGCAGAAGAAAAACACCTAAAAACATCAGTGATCGATGTGATTAAAGGTTCAGTGTGTAAGAACCAGTTCTACAGTGGTTTTCACACAACAGGAGGAGGAATATAACTCTTCATCTTTTCTTTAAAAAAAGGATGATATTAATGCGTAGTGTATTTAAAACCCTGGAGACATCACTCACATGTGACGTTGAGGACGACCGAGGCTCTGACTGTGTCATTGCCGCTCAGGAAGCAGGTGAAATTGGCCCCGTTATCGTCATAGATGACGGGTGTAACGCACACTCTGCTCTGACCCTTCCTGTTCTCCTCCGTCAGACGGACCAGCTGATCGTTCCTCAGCCACACCAGCTCAGCCTCAGCCTCAGCCTCAGCCTCAGATCTGTTTCCAGGCAGACACAGCAGAGACACAACCTTCTCCAGCTCCGTCTGTATGACACCGTCACGGCTCACTGCAGGGTCGGACTCGATCGTCACACCTGAACAATAAGCACATTTCAGAAGGTCAGTAAGTGACGGGTGAGGAAATGTCCTGATGAAATGAGACGCTCTTACCTGACGTCTGTTCTGCACACTGCAGGAGAAGAAGAAGAAGAAGAAGAAGAAAGAGAGGGAGTCTGAAAATCAACTTCATTTTCATGTTGTCTTCAACAAATCTGGGGAAACAAAGCAAAGCTCATCACAGAGGAAACTCAAAAAAACAAACTGTGGTTCTTTCTTTTCTTTGTTTTACATCAAAAATCAAAGCTTCTCTTTCAAATCAAGTCAAATTTATTTCTAGTGCACATTTAACAACCAGGGTTTACAGAGTTAAAGGCACAGCAACACAAAATAAAACATAAATCACCAACAATAGAAGTAAAACAGTAAAATAGTGACATAATAAAATAGTAAAATGTTGAAAACTACATAGACGTGAAGGCCGAGGAGAAGAGGTGAGTCTTTAAGAGACTTAAACTCCCTCCAAAGTTTAGTTTAGTTTAGTAGCTACAGAAAAGAAAATGTTTATGTTGTATAAATGTTAAATGTTAGTATAAAGTCAATAATGTTATAATGACAGCGAAACATACCTGACAGTGGCAGCTGTGTGTTATCCCCTGTGTGTGTGTGTGTGTGTCAGTGTTCAGCTTCTCTTATAAAGCTTCACATGCAGATGAGGACACTTTTATAACTTCCTTCAATTGTTTCTAAATGACCTTCTCATCACTCAGCCAACGATTCCTGTACACACCCATCATCTGTCTGTGTGTGTGTGTGTGTGTGTGTGTGTGTGTGTGTGTGTGTGTGTGTGTGTGTGCGCAAGCGCAGGAGTAGGATTTATTGATCAAAGCCGTAACAACAGCACTAAACTCTCTGGTGTGTGGATGAAAACATTAAAACACATTCTTGTAATATTTAATGTGAACAAATTTATCATCCAAAAATCATGTTTTACATGTAATGTCACATCTGTCCACTAGAGGGCAGTTTAATCTATTGTACATGTAATGTCACATCTTTCTACCAGAGGGCAGTTTAATCTATTGTACATGTAATGTCACATCTGTCCACCAGAGGGCAGTTTAATCTATTGTACATGTAGTGTCACATCTGTCCACCAGAGGGCAGTTTAATCTATTGTACATGTAATGTCACATCTGTCCACTAGAGGGCAGTTTAATCTATTGTACATGTAATGTCACATCTGTCCACCAGAGGGCAGTTTAATCTATTGTACATGTAATGTCACATCTGTCCACCAGAGGGCAGTTTAATCTATTGTACATGTAATGTCACATCTGTCCACCAGAGGGCAGTTTAATCTATTGTACATGTAGTGTCACATCTGTCCACCAGAGGGCAGTTTAATCTATTGTACATGTAATGTCACATCTTTCTACCAGAGGGCAGTTTAATCTATTGTACATGTAATGTCACATCTGTCCACCAGAGGGCAGTTTAATCTATTGTACATGTAATGTCACATCTGTCCACCAGAGGGCAGTTTAATCTATTGTACATGTAATGTCACATCTTTCTACCAGAGGGCAGTTTAATCTATTGTACATGTAATGTCACATCTGTCCACCAGAGGGCAGTTTAATCTATTGTACATGTAATGTCACATCTGTCCACCAGAGGGCAGTTTAATCTATTGTACATGTAATGTCACATCTGTCCACCAGAGGGCAGTTTAATCTATTGTACATGTAATGTCACATCTGTCCACCAGAGGGCAGTTTAATCTATTGTACATGTAGTGTCACATCTGTCCACCAGAGGGCAGTTTAATCTATTGTACATGTAATGTCACATCTTTCTACCAGAGGGCAGTTTAATCTATTGTACATGTAATGTCACATCTGTCCACCAGAGGGCAGTTTAATCTATTGTACATGTAATGTCACATCTGTCCACCAGAGGGCAGTTTAATCTATTGTACATGTAATGTCACATCTTTCTACCAGAGGGCAGTTTAATCTATTGTACATGTAATGTCACATCTGTCCACCAGAGGGCAGTTTAATCTATTGTACATGTAATGTCACATCTGTCCACCAGAGGGCAGTTTAATCTATTGTACATGTAATGTCACATCTTTCTACCAGAGGGCAGTTTAATCTATTGTACATGTAATGTCACATCTGTCCACCAGAGGGCAGTTTAATCTATTGTACATGTAAAGTCACATCTGTCCACTAGAGGGCAGATTAATCTATTGTACATGTAATGTCACATCTTTCCACCAGAGGGCAGTTTCAACTATTGTACATGCAATGTCACATCTTTCCACCAGAGGGCAGTTTAATCTATTGTACATGTAATGTCACATCTTTCCACCAGAGGGCAGTTTCAACTATTGTACATGCAATGTCACATCTGTCCACTAGAGGGCAGTTTAATCTATTGTACATGTAATGTCACTTCTGTCCACCAGAGGGCAGTTTAATCTATTGTACATGTAATATCACATCTGTCCACCAGAGGGAAGTTTAATCTATTGTACATGTAATGTCACATCTGTCCACCAGAGGGCAGTTTAATCTATTGTACATGTAATGTCACATCTGTCCACCAGAGGGCAGTTTAATCTATTGTACATGTAATGTCACATCTGTCCACCAGAGGGCAGTTTCAACTATTGTACATGTAATGTCACATCTGTCCACCAGAGGGCAGTTTCAACTATTGTACATGTAATGTCACATCTGTCCACCAGAGGGAAGTTTAATCTATTGTACATGTAATGTCACATCTGTCCACCAGAGGGCAGTTTAATCTATTGTACATGTAATGTCACATCTGTCCACCAGAGGGCAGTTTCAACTATTGTACATGTAATGTCACATCTGTCCACCAGAGGGCAGTTTCAACTATTGTACATGTAATGTCACATCTGTCCACCAGAGGGCAGTTTCAACTATTGTACATGTAATGTCACATCTGTCCACCAGAGGGCAGTTTCAACTATTGTACATGTAATGTCACATCTGTCCACCAGAGGGAAGTTTAATCTATTGTACATGTAATGTCACATCTGTCCACCAGAGGGCACCAGAGACAATTTATCATCGATAAATCATGTATTACATGTAATGTCACTCGTGTCTCTCTGCACAATTCCTGTCTCTCTGCACGATTCCTGTCCCTCTGCACGACTCCTGTCTCTCTGTCTCTCCCCTCCTGTCTCTGCCCTACTCCTGTCTCCCTTTCTCTCCCCTCCTGTCTCTCTGCATGATTCCTGTCTCTCTGCCCTACTCCTGTCTCCCTTTCTCTCCCCTCCTGTCTCTCTGCATGATTCCTGTCTCTCTGCCCTACTCCTGTCTCCCTTTCTCTCCCCTCCTGTCTCTCTGCACTACTCCTGCATAAGATTAAATTAAATTAGCACTGTTATTATGATGTAAAGATTATGATTGTGTGGCGTCTGACTGACAGAGGCAGAGTTATGATCCACAGACAGAGAGCCGGCTCAATGTGTGAGGGAATGTGCCGTTAACAAGGACATTACAGCATCCCATAATAACAACAACAACAGTGTATATTATTATTATACTCTCATACCTGCACACATGAATGGTAAATGGTTTCCTCCTGAAGCCAAGCGGGACATAAAAGTACATAGAACATTGTCCTGTTATTGAGGAAGTAAACTCACATGAGAGTGTGAAGAGTGTGTGGAGTCGTCTGTGGATGAGGTCACGACCTTTCGTACCAATACCTGGAGCGACTGAAGCCTTGTACTTGATATTAAATAAAATATTATGTTATTATTATGTGATTATGCTTTGCTGTAACTCTGTATGATTCTTGTTGGTCATGTGCTGCAAACACTGCCCCCACCAGGTGAACGCAGGCATTGACTCACCCAGGTGACGTTCAGATCCCGTGTGTCATCATGTGTCATCATGTGTCATGTGATCAGCTCAGTCTGCTCATGTAGACGCTGTAACCTGGACCTGAGTGTGTGTGTGTTGCCCTCTCTCTCCCACTGGAGAGAAACAATGATCAACAGAAAACTTAATGGTTTAAATCCTTCTTCCTCCACGTGTGCAGCCCTGCTGCTCTGATCTTCATATGCACAAACATACATTTACATATTGTTATTGAGTCGTCCTGATCGAGTGTGTAACATCTGTGCAACATCATATTACATATTCTATGTTATATGCACATTAGACAAAGGCTGTCTGTCACTTACTATTACACACACACACACACACACATTTAATACACCTGTATGTACAGCAGGCACGTGACATGTGACAGTTTCTTATTATTACTTTTATTTCTTATTTTGATTCACTTTGTTTGAACTGTTTTTCTTTTCTCTTAAAAAAGAGCTGGTTTTTAATCAGTGAAGTTTGAAATGTCTCAGATCAAAGGTCAACAGGAACTGCAGCACATGTTATGATGGTTGTTTACATGAGGTTACACAATTTACCCCCAAACACACACACACACACACACACACTTAAAGTGATCACAGTGACACCCACACTTCTCTCACACAGTGAGCGTTTGATCAATCTGGCTGATGTTTACAGTACAGTCAGGAAGAAAAGGAGTGAGTGAATGAGTGAGTGAGTGAAATATGTGCGTGAATGAGTGAGTGAGTGAGTGAATGAGTGAGGCTACAGCACACGACCCTGTGCTGAGCAGGGAAACACCATGCAGGGTTAAAGTCAGAGGTCAAAGTACAGAGAGATAAGATCAGGGGCTCAGAGCCTACAGTGTATAGAGTGTGTGAGCACAGCTTATATAACACTAACTTAACTTAACTTAACTTAACTTAACATGCAAATGTGAAAACCTGTGCGACTGCAGCGTTCATGCCACCAGAGCCACTTTGTTCAGTGTGTAAACACACATTCTTCATCAGATTATTATTACTGCTGTGTCCTACACACACACACACACACACACACTTGTTTCTCTGTAGTTGTGAGGACATCCATTGACATTCCCGAGCCCAGCCCTGACCATTACCCTTAAAGCAGGGGTCACCAACCTTTTTGAGACCGAGAGCTACCTGAAGGTTAGAGAATAATATGGAGGGCTACCATATTAACATTTTATGCAGTTTACCATTTAAATGATAAATATTATGCATTCAATTGCATACACATTAATTCCAGTGCTTACTCCTAATGATTGTCACAGTTTTTATAAACAATATCAAGGACATTTTACTCAGTGATCATATGGATACATACAAGTGAGGTGAAGTGAAATGAGCCCGCGGGCACCTCGTTGGTGACCACTGCCTTAAAGCAAACCTTTACCCTCAAAAAAATCCCTTAATAATGTGCGAAAATGTCCTCACAACTCACTCACTCCCTCCGTCACCCCGTCACTCACTCACTCGCTCACTCACAGTTCTATAAGTCTCTCCTCCTCCTCAAACCACGTTATTTAATCAATAACTTTGTGTTTCTGAACTCTTATCCCTCACTCATGTATCCCCCACTCCCTCCCTCCCTCCCTCCCTCCCTCCTCACCTCCCTCCCTCCCTCCTTTGTCAGTTGGCTTTTTTTTTTTCCTGTTTTTTTGTTGCCTTCACTCCTCCATCTGTGTTCTCTCCCCCGTGATTGAATGGAGAAGCTGGGTTCCTCAGACCCGGCACAGTCGCCCGGTGCCAACATGGCAGAGCGTGAGGGAGACGAGGCCGCGGCCGCTCCTTCACAACTGTGTCGCTGTGCATTTGTGACTCGCTGGCTGCCAGCGGCCTACAGAGAGGAACTCTACCACGTCCTGAAGCTCACAGGTCCACTGGTGAGTAGGGGAAAGTTGAAGTGCTGGTGGGACATTGGCTTGTTATTCACTCGGTGTCACAGCTGTGACCGCGTCTGTTTGACAGTCACTGTTGGATCAAATGTAATGTGTAATGTAATGTATATTTATAATGTATAACATAAATAAATGCAGTGAGTGCATGGTGACAGTAAAACAGCAGAACTTTGCTGCAGCAGCTGAGTCCAGTCTGTTTCTGCAGGTTCTGTCTCGGGTTCTGAATTTCCTCCTGCCGTTTGTCATCACCATATTCTGTGGTCACATTGGAAACGCAGAGCTGGCTGGATACGCCCTGGCCTCAGCGGTACGACCTTCACTCATTTCTATTCATTTATGATCATAAAACACGCTCCTGTGTCAAACTGGGCTTTTACAGCTGAGGAGAAAACCACTCCTCGCCTCTCAGTGATGAAGTCACGGCAGGTTTTATTTCCATCAATGATCCAGTTGATGAAATAAGTGATGAATAAGTGAGTCGAGTCATTTGACCTGAGAGTGAATGCAAATTAAAAACATTCCCACGTGTTTAAATCCAGGATTATAGCGACCGGGTGGATTATAATCCTTCTGCTCATTACTATTATTATTAAGTTCTTCTGCTGCTCACAACTATAAAAATAGTATGTCTTGGTGTCTGTGAAGCCCACACTGACAGTGGGACAATTATGGGATGGAATGCTCTCTCCTAGTGCTTTCATCTGCACACCGTCATCAGCAGCCAGAGGAGCCACAGAAGCCTCAGCAACAGGCTCCTGTACTCCTCCCAAAGTACAGGACCAACAGGCTGGGGGACTCGTTTGTCCCCCGGGCCATCAAACTGTACAACTCCTCACTGGGGGGGAGGAGGGCAAACAAAAAAACCAAAAAAAAAAACCGGTACGAACTAAACAAACAACAACCACAACAATAACATAATGTGCAATAAAACCATAGACATGTGCAATAAAACCCTCTAGGTGTGTGTGTACCTATGTGTGTATATGTATGTATATATATATATATATATATATATATATATATATATGTATATATGTGTGTATGTGTATATGTATGTATGTATGTGTATATATGTATATGTGTATGTATATGTATGTATGTGTGCGTATGTATGCATGTATCTGTGTATGTATGTATATATATACAGTATATATATATATACATGTGTTGTGTGTATGTAGGTATACATACATATATATAGCATGGGTCACTTTCATTTTTATTTTTATATTTTTATTTTTTATCTTATTTTATTCTATTCTCTATTTTTAACAGTGCTGTGTGTGGATGCTGGAGCTGTTAATTTCCCCGAGGGAACCTCCCAAAGGGATTAATAAAGTCGCCTGTCTGTCACATGCTGCTGTGTCCACATGTGTGCAGTGTTCACCTTCAGGCTTTCTGTGCTGCAACGTTCCCTCTCTGCGTTTGAGAAAAGAATGTGATGGTTCAGCGGCACATTAGTTATCAGGAGACGTTAACGTCACCTTTTATTACAAAGATATGTCGATTGTCGGCTGTGTGAGTAAAAGCACGGCTCGAAAAATGCACTCACGTTAAAGTAAGAAATTAACTTGTTTAAAATGTACTCAGAGTAAAAGTTACTCTTTAACAACATAGGTCAAAGGTCACTCACTCAGGGACTTTAATTACCAGCAGTTCACCTGTCCTCGTCATCATTCACCTGTTCAAACAAAAACAGACTTGAGTACAAAATGACTTTAAAAACACTCTTAGAGTCTGAGCAGCTACTGACTGATGAAACACTGACTCAGCTTCATGACCTCACTCTGTGTCAGCATCAGTGTCACAAACACAGGAATAAACAGATATTTATTACCTGTAACTCATCAGATCATTAACGTGACGACCACATCGACAGGGTTCGGCCTCTCCGTGGCCTGTGACACGCTCATCTCTCAGGTGAGTATTCCTGTGATACTTAGAACGTCCTGACTAAGATTATGATATTCAGATCATAACTTCCTTACTTACTACTCATAAGCAATCATTCTGAGGTTATTGACTTACTGGTTATATAATAAGGTCATGCAGAATAAGGCATTAATAAGTACTTACTAATAACTAATTAAGAGCTGATATGTTACTAATGTGCATGCTAATAAGCAGCTAATTAATGGTGAATATGTGCTTGCTAATCTAAAGTGTTACCATTGTGAGCATGAATGGGTTAGGACCTGTGTGATCACATGAATCCACGTGTTTTGCAGACGTTCGGCGGTAAGAACATGAAACGTGTGGGAGTGATTCTGCAGAGGAGTTCCCTCATCCTGCTGCTCTTCTGTCTTCCGTGCTGGGCTGTGCTCATCAATGCTGACAGTTTACTGCTGCTCATGCATCAGGAGGACGAGGTGGTGAGGTACTGACCTGTGACCTGTGACCTGTGACCTGTGACACGTTCACACAGCAGAGTCAGAGAAGACGCAGAGCTTTAACTTTTACTTTCCTTGCTTCAGAATCGCCCAGATCTACGTGACGGCTTTCCTCCCAGCTGTTCCAGTGAGTGCACGACACTGAAATCCCACTCCCCAGATACAGGTTCATTACAAGGGGAATAAAATTACATGAGCACCAACATGAAATCTGTTGTGTAAAGTTTTCTGTGTGTGTGTGTGTGTGTGTGTGTGTGTGTGTGTGTCAGGCCATGTTCCTGCACCAGCTGCAGGTCACATATCTACAAAACCAAGTAAGTCCAGAGAAGTCGACATCTGGAGGATCTTTGTACGATGATGATGCATCAGAGTTTGTTCAGGCCGCAGTGGAACAGTGATGAGCTGAGAGGACGAGCACAGAGACGGTTCATGGATGTCGTGACGGAGGACGTGAGGACAGGTGATGTTAAAGAAGAGGACACAGAGGACAGGACAAGACGAAGGCGGACGATCCGACTGCGTGGTCACTGTTCCAGCCAACATTTATTACAACATCATTTGAATCCAATTACTTGCTGATTAAAGACAGTGTGATCGGTGCTGGCTGGACTTGCTGAGCGCGATGTTAACCACATTAACTTAGTTTTAATAAGAGTCATATGAAGTGCAGTGTGAGCATGAAGGACACAGACTGACAGTGAGTGTTTCTTTCTTGTTTGTCAGGGGATTATTCTTCCTCAGATGTACACAGCAGCAGCCGCCAACGTCCTCAACGCAGGGACCAACTACTTCTTGATCATCAGCCTCAAGTTGGGAGTGGTGTAAGTGTCTCACTCTTCATTTCTCATGTTTGTCTCCTCTGATAACTTCATGACTGTTTGGGAAGAAGAGAGAGCTCGACTGTACGGCAGAGTTCATCCACACAGGCCTCACTCACAGCTCTGTCTCCTCACCGTCCACCATGTTGTGCGTGTGTTTGCAGTGGATCAGCGATCGCTAACAGCCTGACTCAAATCTTCATCTGCCTGCTGCTGTTTGGTTACATCAGATGGAAGAAGCTGCACCTGCAGACGTGGGGAGGTGAATCAGACGTCTTCACATATGTCATCATTCATGCCACAGACCAGAGACACTCAGTGTGTGTGTGTGTGTGTGTGTGTGTGTGTGTGTGTGTGTGTGCAGGCTGGAACACTGACTGTCTGCAGGAGTGGGGTTCCTACATGAAGCTGGCTGTTCCCAGTGCTTTAATGGTCTACTTTGAGTGGTGGATTTGGGAGATCGGCGGTTTCCTCGCTGGTCAGAACTCATGTGTTTGTTTTCTGTTAGTAAAAGTAAAAATGGTCTATTTTCCGTCTTCTTCTGTGTTGTTGAGTCAAAGTTATGATTCATTTTATGTCAAATTTTTACTGGTGATATAAAGTAGCAGTAATTGTGCAGACGAAACCGAGCGTTTTTCTTTTCTCTTTATTCATAAAAACGAGGCAGTGAACTTTGAACTGTGAAGATTTTACAAATTTCACAAATTCAATGCGATTTTAAACATTTTGAGTTCAGAGAAAAGCCGCTGAAATGAATATATCAAAATAATACTAATAATAATAATCCCATCACAAAAACTATTATTATTAGTATTATACAAACATATTTAAGTGATTAATGTGGGGGCAGAATTGAAATTGAAATAAACTGGTATAAGCAGATGAGATTTGAAGGCATGCTGAGCTGATCAACATCTTTATCACATCAGGGGTTCTTGGAGAGGTGGATCTGGCTGCTCAGCACATTCTGCTGGAAACAGGAGCCATAACATACATGGTATGTGTTTGTTCACCTGATCATGATCATGTAAAGATAAAGATTATCTGTTTCTGTAGAGGTTTAAAGCGACCGTGGGCAACTTCTGTGTAAATTCATTTGATGGCTTACAAACTACAGCTTTAACAAATAAAACAACGTGTGAGAGTTTATTTCTGACGTTTTAAGACTGCTTCACGCTCACAGTTTACCGCCTCAAACACTTAAACTTCTCAGAATGTTAATGTCGATCACTAACGCAGAGTCTTTGCAGTTTCCTCTCGGTATCCACGCAGCCACCTGTGTGCGTGTGGGTAACGCTCTGGGGGCCGGAAACACTGCCCGAGCCTTAGTGACCTGCAGGGTGGCTCTGGTTCTAACAGGTATGATCATACATCCCAGAATAAGCACTCATCAGGTGTCTTTGTGTTAAACTGTGGACTGTGTGTTTACTGCAGCGCTGCTCTCTGTGATCCAGGGCGTCATCCTCGCTGCGTCTAAGTCTTTCCTTGGTGGCATTTTTACTTCTGACGAGTGAGTTTCACATCATTCACTCACGTGTGTGTCACTGATCCTGAGATAAGTCCATGTTTGACTTATCTGATCCTGTCACTGATCCTGAGATAAGTCCATGTTTGATTTATCTGATCCTGAGATAAGTCCATGTTTGATTTATCTGATCCTGTCACTGATCCTGAGATAAGTCCATGTTTGACTTATCTGATCCTGTCACTGATCCTGAGATAAGTCCATGTTTGACTTATCTGATCCTGAGATAAGTCCATGTTTGATTTATCTGATCCTGAGATAAGTCCATGTTTGATTTATCTGATCCTGAGATAAGTCCATGTTTGATCTATCTGATCCTGTCACTGATCCTGAGATAAGTCCATGTTTGACTTATCTGATCCTGTCACTGATCCTGAGATAAGTCCATGTTTGACTTATCTGATCCTGTCACTGATCCTGAGATAAGTCCATGTTTGACTTATCTGATCCTGAGATAAGTCCATGTTTGATTTATCTGATCCTGAGATAAGTCCATGTTTGACTTATCTGATCCTGTCACTGATCCTGAGATAAGTCCATGTTTGACTTATCTGATCCTGTCACTGATCCTGGGATAAGTCCATGTTTGACTTATCTGATCCTGTCACTGATCCTGAGATAAGTGTGTTTCTTCTTCTGTTTGTTAGAAGCATCGTGGCGCTCGTCTCAACCAACCTCACAGTCTACATCTTTCTTCAGTTCTTTGATGCCATCCTGGTCAGTGATTCATGAGCACAGGTGAGACAGATGATCTGATGTGTGTTTTTTTTTAAATGAACATGTGTGTGTGTGTGTTGTTAGTGTGTCTGCACAGGGATTCTCATCGGATCTGGGATGCAGAAATTTGCTGCTCTGTCCAACCTGGTGTCTTATTACTTCGTTGCTCTGCCAGCGGGAATCGCTCTGATGTTTGCTGCTCAGCTCAGAATCTTAGGTAACATCGCATCTGTCTTCTCACGCACGTGAGACACAAGTCACTTCACTAATGATCCACTATTATATACATATATACACATATATGTGTATATATGTATGTGTATGTATACATATATGTCTATATATACACATATATGTGTATACATACACAGTTTTTCATCGTCACAAAACTGACGCTTGTCGTTTGAACGTTTCAAATACTGAAAAGCAACTGTTCAACTAAAACAGAATCTCAGTGGTGCTGCGACACAGCTCTCTCAGCTGACAGGACGAGGTGAATTATGAATGAATTATGACTGAATGACGTGTGTGTGTGTTCCTGTGTTAGGTTTTTGGCTCGGCCTCCTCATCTCTGTTTGCCTTCAGACGGGATTCTACCTCCTTCTCATCTTCAAACTCAACTGGAAAAAAGTCACACGCAAGGTAGGGATAGGATTCCAGAGAGGATTCAGGATTCAGGAGTGGAAGTGAATCAATGAATGAAATGTAAGTGCTTGTCTGTGGCCAGCAGGTGGCAGTGTCATCGGTTGAATCCTCTCATCACTGCAGCATCTGTATTTACATTCCTTCATGTTTGTCTCAAAGTCCAAACACAGATGTGATGAGTGTGAGCTCACAGGGAGCTGCAGGTGTAAAGAAACAGAAGCGTCTGTGTCTCATGACTGTTTGTGTCATGTGTTCCAGGCTCAGCGGCGAGCAGGGAGCTGCAGGTGTAAAGAAACAGAAGCGTCTGTGTCTCATGACTGTTTGTGTCATGTGTTCCAGGCTCAGCGGCGCGCAGGGAGCTGCAGGTGTAAAGAAACAGAAGCCTCTGTGTCTCATGACTGTTTGTGTCATGTGTTCCAGGCTCAGCGGCGAGCAGGGAGCTGCAGGTGTAAAGAAACAGAAGCGTCTGTGTCTCATGACTGTTTGTGTCATGTGTTCCAGGCTCAGCGGCGAGCAGGGAGCTGCAGGTGTAAAGAAACAGAAGCCTCTGTGTCTCATGACTGTTTGTGTCATGTGTTCCAGGCTCAGCGGCGAGCAGGGAGCTGCAGGTGTAAAGAAACAGAAGCCTCTGTGTCTCATGACTGTTTGTGTCATGTGTTCCAGGCTCAGCGGCGAGCAGGGAGCTGCAGGTGTAAAGAAACAGAAGCCTGTGTGTCTCATGACTGTTTGTGTCATGTGTTCCAGGCTCAGCGGCGAGCAGGGAGCTGCAGGTGTAAAGAAACAGAAGCGTCTGTGTCTCATGACTGTTTGTGTCATGTGTTCCAGGCTCAGCAGCGAGCAGGGAGCTGCAGGTGTAAAGAAACAGAAGCGTCTGTGTCTCATGACTGTTTGTGTCATGTGTTCCAGGCTCAGCCGCGAGCAGGGAGCTGCAGGTGTAAAGAAACAGAAGCGTCTGTGTCTCATGACTGTTTGTGTCATGTGTTCCAGGCTCAGCCGCGAGCAGGGAGCTGCAGGTGTAAAGAAACAGAAGCCTCTGTGTCTCATGACTGTTTGTGTCATGTGTTCCAGGCTCAGCGGCGAGCAGGGAGCTGCAGGTGTAAAGAAACAGAAGCGTCTGTGTCTCATGACTGTTTGTGTCATGTGTTCCAGGCTCAGCGGCGAGCAGGGAGCTGCAGGTGTAAAGAAACAGAAGCGTCTGTGTCTCATGACTGTTTGTGTCATGTGTTCCAGGCTCAGCGGCGAGCAGGGAGCTGCAGGTGTAAAGAAACAGAAGCGTCTGTGTCTCATGACTGTTTGTGTCATGTGTTCCAGGCTCAGCGGCGAGCAGGGAGCTGCAGGTGTAAAGAAACAGAAGCGTCTGTGTCTCATGACTGTTTGTGTCATGTGTTCCAGGCTCAGCGGCGAGCAGGGAGCTGCAGGTGTAAAGAAACAGAAGCCTCTGTGTCTCATGACTGTTTGTGTCATGTGTTCCAGGCTCAGCAGCGAGCAGGGAGAACCGTAGCAGTGATGTTGAAGCGTCCGGTCAGTGCGTCGCTGAGTGAAGCCGCGGTGCCTGATGTCTCTGACTGCGTCTCCACAGTGAGTGTTTCTCTTAGCTGTTTTATAACTGCATTTATATCCTATCATTAACTGTGCCCCTCCCCTCAGCCACAGCTGGACGGTGAAGTGGTTCCTCAGGCTGACGGTTACTGTCCAGTCAACACTCAGGATCAGGGGCTGAAGGCGGGTCACGGCGCCGAGGGCAACAACACGAGTGCAGAAAGCACCAAAGAGGATGGTGAGCAGAGCAAACCTGAGGCTCTTCTGTCCGTCACTCAGCTGATCCTGCGTCGTGGACTCACTCTCCTGGCTTTGATTCTTGCTTTGCTCGTGGGCGTCGCTTTCCACGTCGCTTTCCCTGCACCAGAGCTGTCTGCTCACAGCAGGGCCAACTTCACCCTGACCTGGGCAAATGTCTCCAACCCGACTCAGTCAGCTTATCTGGACCTGACCCCTGACCTCTGACCTCTGAACGTTAAAAACATCAACATCTGAACGCACTTCTCTTCCAGGGGAGAAAAAATCCCCAGAAAGCAGAGGCTGCGTGAGGCTGCGTGAGGCTGCGTGAGGCTGCGTGAGGTCGCGGTTGCACACACACACACACACACACACGCACGCACGCACGCGCACACACACACACGGACACGGACACACACACACACACGCGCACACACACACAGGCTTCGTTACAAAGATCACATTTTAACAGAAAGAGACACGCGGACGTCAGAGAACACAGATTTCTCCACTTTGATCGATTTTAACCTTTTTTTTTCCTGTGTTGATTTACACGTTTGCACTGAAACAACTGACCGTGAATCCTTTTGTCTATGTTTTAATATCTGATTGTAAATATCTGATTCTTTATGTGCTCATGTAAATACATCATACTTTATATTACTGCATTCTTTCGTCACTGTGACACAGAAATCTTTTTTTATGCCACATCCGGGACTAATATTGATAAAAAATTACGTTTAAAAAACGTGGGACATTAAGATTAAGCACAGGGACCAAAAATATAAATAAATATCTCCCACAGAAATGTACAACACGTCGTGTGAGATTGATTAAAACTCCGGCTCTGACGCTGCAACGTGATCAAGAAGTTAATGTGAGATTCCTCGAGCTACTGTATCACAAGTTGTGGTTGAATAAAAGTGACAGGAAGTGTCGTTAATGATGTCACAGCGTGTTACTGATTGCAGTCTGTGGAGGTGAGAGGCCCAGATTACACACTCTGTGAGGAGCCAGTGTCTCTGCTGATGAGCAAGACTCTGTTTTAACCGCATAGAAATAAATCAAGCTCCTTATTTACATGTTGAATGACATGTAAATAAGATGAGCTTGATTCATACAAACGCCTTCAGGAGATCCTGACTGTGGCCTAAACTCAAACATGATTGGAATAAGTCACTATTCTTTATTTATTCACACTTTTCAGACATTTTGTGAGAATGTGATCAATCCTCTGTTTGTCTCGACACATAAATCCACAGACTGGAGAAACACTGAGTTGCTCTTAAATCATGAGGCGAGCGTCGTCTGCTGCTGCTGCTGCTGCTGCTGTCAGTGAACAGGTGGTTGATTTTACACAGTGTGACGTGTCTTCATGCAGCCGCCGCGCTGCAGCGTTTCAAACGCAGACCGTTCATTATGGAGGAGTGTCTCATAAACACCTCGTCACCTCAAACGACCTCATTTGAATTCAGGATATTTATATCACAGTTCACAGGATGATAGAAAATAACCAAACATCTCTGAACCATGAAGCAGAAGAAAAACCCCTAAAAACATCAGTGATCGATGTGATTAAAGGTTCAGTGTGTAAGAACCAGTTCTACAGTGGTTTTCACACAACAGGAGGAGGAATATAACTCTTCATCTTTTCTTTAAAAAAAGGATGATATTAATGCGTAGTGTATTTAAAACCCTGGAGACATCACTCACATGTGACGTTGAGGACGACCGAGGCTCTGACTGTGTCATTGCCGCTCAGGAAGCAGGTGAAATTGGCCCCGTTATCGTCATAGATGACGGGTGTAACGCACACTCTGCTCTGACCCTTCCTGTTCTCCTCCGTCAGACGGACCAGCTGATCGTTCCTCAGCCACACCAGCTCAGCCTCAGCCTCAGCCTCAGCCTCAGATCTGTTTCCAGGCAGACACAGCAGAGACACAACCTTCTAGTGCACATTTAACAACCAGGGTTTACAGAGTTAAAAGGCACAGCAACACAAAATAAAACATGAATCACCAACAATAGAAGTAAAACAGTAAAATAGTGACATAATAAAATAGTAAAATGTTGAAAACTACATAGACGTGAAGGCCGAGGAGAAGAGGTGAGTCTTTAAGAGACTTGAACTCCCTCCAAAGTTTAGTTTAGTTTAGTAGCTACAGAAAAGAAAATGTTTTTTAGTATAAAGTCAATAATGTTATAATGACAGCGAAACATACCTGACAGTGGCAGCTGTGTGTTATCCCCTGTGTGTGTGTGTGTGTGTGTCAGTGTTCAGCTTCTCTTATAAAGCTTCACATGCAGATGAGGACACTTTTATAACTTCCTTCAATAGTTTCTAAATGACCTTCTCATCACTCAGCCAACGATTCCTGTACACACCCATCATCTGTCTGTGTGTGTGTGTGCAAGCGCAGGAGGAGGATTTATTGGTCAAAGCTGTAACAACAGCACTAAACTCTCTGGTGTGTGGATGAAAACATTAAAACACATTCTTGTAATATTTAATGTGAACAAATGTATCATCCATAAATCATGTTTTACATGTAATGTCACATCTGTCCACCAGAGGGCAGTTTAATCTATTGTACATGTAATGCCACATCTTTCCACCAGAGGGCAGTTTAATCTATTGTACATGTAATGTCACATCTGTCCACCAGAGGGCAGTTTAATCTATTGTACATGTAATGTCACATCTTTCCACCAGAGGGCAGTTTAATCTATTGTACATGTAATGTCACTTCTGTCAACCAGAGGGCAGTTTAATCTATTGTACATGTAATGTCACATCTTTCCACCAGAGGGCAGTTTAATCTATTGTACATGTAATGCCACATCTTTCCACCAGAGGGCAGTTTAATCTATTGTACATGTAATGTCACATCTGTCAACCAGAGGGCAGTTTAATCTATTGTACATGTAATGTCACATCTGTCCACCAGAGGGCAGTTTAATCTATTGTACATGTAATGTCACATCTTTCTACCAGAGGGCAGTTTAATCTATTGTACATGTAATGTCACATCTGTCCACCAGAGGGCAGTTTAATCTATTGTACATGTAATGTCACATCTGTCCACCAGAGGGCAGTTTAATCTATTGTACATGTAATGTCACATCTGCCCACCAGAGGGCAGTTTAATCTATTGTACATGTAATGTCACTTCTGTCAACCAGAGGGCAGTTTAATCTATTGTACATGTAATGTCACATCTGTCCACCAGAGGGCACCAGAGACAATTTATCATCGATAAATCATGTATTACATGTAATGTCACTCGTGTCTCTCTGCACAATTCCTGTCTCTCTGCACGATTCCTGTCTCTCTCAGCACGACTCATGTCTCTCTGCATGATTCCTGTCTCTCTGCACAACTCCTGTCTCTCTTCATGACTCCTGTCTCTCTGCACGATTCCTGTCTCTGCACGACTCCTGTCTCTCTTCATGACTCCTGTCTCTCTGCACGATTCCTGTCTCTCTGCACAATTCCTGTCTCTCTGCACGACTCCTGTCTCTCTGCCCTACTCCTGTCTCTCTTTCTCTCCCCTCCTGTCTCTCTTCATGACTCCTGTCTCTCTGCACGATTCCTGTCTCTCTGCACGACTCCTGTCTCTCTGTCTCTTCCCTCCTGTCTCTCTGCCCTACTCCTGTCTCTCTTTCTCTCCCCTCCTGTCTCTCTGCATGATTCCTGTCTCTCTGCACAACTCCTGTCTCTCTTCATGACTCCTGTCTCTCTGCACGATTCCTGTCTCTCTGCATGACTCCTGTCTCTCCTCATGACTCCTGTCTCTCTGCACGATTCCTGTCCCTCTGCACGACTCCTGTCTCTCTGTCTCTCCCCTCCTGTCTCTGCCCTACTCCTGTCTCCCTTTCTCTCCCCTCCTGTCTCTCTGCATGATTCCTGTCTCTCTGCCCTACTCCTGTCTCCCTTTCTCTCCCCTCCTGTCTCTCTGCATGATTCCTGTCTCTCTGCCCTACTCCTGTCTCCCTTTCTCTCCCCTCCTGTCTCTCTGCACTACTCCTGCATAAGATTAAATTAAATTAGCACTGTTATTATGATGTAAAGATTATGATTGTGTGGCGTCTGACTGACAGAGGCAGAGTTATGATCCACAGACAGAGAGCCGGCTCAATGTGTGAGGGAATGTGCCGTTAACAAGGACATTACAGCATCCCATAATAACAACAACAACAGTGTATATTATTATTATACTCTCATACCTGCACACATGAATGGTAAATGGTTTCCTCCTGAAGCCAAGCGGGACATAAAAGTACATAGAACATTGTCCTGTTATTGAGGAAGTAAACTCACATGAGAGTGTGAAGAGTGTGTGGAGTCGTCTGTGGATGAGGTCACGACCTTTCGTACCAATACCTGGAGCGACTGAAGCCTTGTACTTGATATTAAATAAAATATTATGTTATTATTATGTGATTATGCTTTGCTGTAACTCTGTATGATTCTTGTTGGTCATGTGCTGCAAACACTGCCCCCACCAGGTGAACGCAGGCATTGACTCACCCAGGTGACGTTCAGATCCCGTGTGTCATCATGTGTCATCATGTGTCATGTGATCAGCTCAGTCTGCTCATGTAGACGCTGTAACCTGGACCTGAGTGTGTGTGTGTTGCCCTCTCTCTCCCACTGGAGAGAAACAATGATCAACAGAAAACTTAATGGTTTAAATCCTTCTTCCTCCACGTGTGCAGCCCTGCTGCTCTGATCTTCATATGCACAAACATACATTTACATATTGTTATTGAGTCGTCCTGATCGAGTGTGTAACATCTGTGCAACATCATATTACATATTCTATGTTATATGCACATTAGACAAAGGCTGTCTGTCACTTACTATTACACACACACACACACACACACACACATTTAATACACCTGTATGTACAGCAGGCATGTGACATGTGACAGTTTCTTATTATTACTTTTATTTCTTATTTTGATTCACTTTGTTTGAACTGTTTTTCTTTTCTTTTAACAAAGAGCTGGTTTTTAATCAGCGAAGTTTGAAATGTCTCAGATCAAAGGTCAACAGGAACTGCAGCACATGTTATGATGGTTGTTTACATGAGGTTACACAATTTACCCCCAAACACACACACACACACACACACACACACACACACACACACACTTAAAGTGATCACAGTGAGCGTTTGATCAATCTGGCTGATGTTTACAGTACAGTCAGGAAGAAAAGGAGTGAGTGAGTGAAATATGTGCGTGAATGAGTGAGTGAGTGAGTGAATGAATGAGTGAGGCTACAGCACACAACCCTGTGCTGAGCAGGGAAACACCATGCAGGGTTAAAGTCAGAGGTCTAAGTACAGAGAGATAAGATCAGGGGCTCAGAGCCTACAGTGTATAGAGTGTGTGAGCACAGCTTATACAACACTAACTTAACTTAACTTAACTTAACTTAACGTAACATGCAAATGTGAAAACCTGTGCGACTGCAGCGTTTATGCCACCAGAGCCACTTTGTTCAGTGTGTAAACACACATTCTTCATCAGATTATTATTACTGCTGTGTCCTACACACACACACACACACTTGTTTCTCTGTAGTTGTGAGGACATCCATTGACATTCCCGAGCCCAGCCCTGACCATAACCCTTAAAGCAAACCTTTACCCTCAAAAAAATCCCTTAATATTGTGCGAAAATTTCCTCACAACTCACTCACTCCCTCCGTCACTCACTCACTCGCTCACTCGCTCACTCACAGTTCTATAAGTCTCTCCTCCTCCTCAAACCACGTTATTTAATCAATAACTTTGTGTTTCTGAACTCTTATCCCTCACTCATGTATCCCCCACTCCCTCCCTCCCTCCCTCCCTCCTCACCTCCCTCCCTCCCTCCCTCCTTTGTCAGTTGGCTTTTTTTTTTTCCTGTTTTTTTGTTGCCTTCACTCCTCCATCTGTGTTCTCTCCCCCGTGATTGAATGGAGAAGCTGGGTTCCTCAGACCCGGCACAGTCGCCCGGTGCCAACATGGCAGAGCGTGAGGGAGACGAGGCCGCGGCCGCTCCTTCACAACTGTGTCGCTGTGCATTTGTGACTCGCTGGCTGCCAGCGGCCTACAGAGAGGAACTCTACCACGTCCTGAAGCTCACAGGTCCACTGGTGAGTAGGGGAAAGTTGAAGTGCTGGTGGGACATTGGCTTGTTATTCACTCGGTGTCACAGCTGTGACCGCGTCTGTTTGACAGTCACTGTTGGATCAAATGTAATGTGTAATGTAATGTATATTTATAATGTATAACATAAATACATGCAGTGAGTGCATGGTGACAGTAAAACAGCAGAACTTTGCTGCAGCAGCTGAGTCCAGTCTGTTTCTGCAGGTTCTGTCTCGGGTTCTGAATTTCCTCCTGCCGTTTGTCATCACCATATTCTGTGGTCACATTGGAAACGCAGAGCTGGCTGGATACGCCCTGGCCTCAGCGGTACGACCTTCACTCATTTCTATTCATTTATGATCATAAAACACGCTCCTGTGTCAAACTGGGCTTCTACAGCTGAGGAGGAAACCACTCCTCGCCTCTCAGTGATGAAGTCACGGCAGGTTTTATTTCCATCAATGATCCAGTTGATGAAATAAGTGATGAATAAGTGAGTCGAGTCATTTGACCTGAGAGTGAATGCAAATTAAAAACATTCCCACGTGTTTAAATCCAGGATTATAGCGACCGGGTGGATTATAATCCTTCTGCTCATTACTATTATTATTAAGTTCTTCTGCTGTCTGTGAAGCCCACACTGACGATGTCGATTGTCGGCTGTGTGAATAAAAGCACAGCTCTAAAAATGCACTCACGTTAAAGTAAGAAATTAACTTGTTTAAAATGTACTCAGAGTAAAAGTTACTTTTTAACAACATAGGTCAAAGGTCACTCACTCAGGTACTTTAATTACCAGCAGTTCACCTGTCGTCGTCATCATTCACCTGTCGTCGTCATCATTCACCTGTTCAAACAAAAACAGACTTGAGTACAAAATGACTTTAAAAACACTCTTAGAGTCTGAGCAGCTACTGACTGATGAAACACTGTCTCAGCTTCATGACTTCACTCTGTGTCAGCATCAGTGTCACAATCACAGGAATAAACAGATATTTATTACCTGTAACTCATCAGATCATTAACGTGACGACCACATCGACAGGGGTCGGTCTCTCCGTGGCCTGTGACACGCTCATCTCTCAGGTGAGTATTCCTGTGATACTTACAACGTCCTGACTAAGATTATGATATTCAGATCATAACTTCCTTACTTACTACTCATAAGCAATCATTCTGAGGTTATTGACTTAATGGTTACATAATAAGGTCATGCAGAATAAGGCATTAATAAGTACTTACTAATAACTAATTAAGAGCTGATATGTTACTAATGTGCATGCTAATAAGCAGCTAATTAATGGTGAATATGTGCTTGCTAATCTAAAGTGTTACCATTGTGAGCATGAATGGGTTAGGACCTGTGTGATCACATGAATCCACATGTTTTGCAGACGTTCGGCGGTAAGAACATGAAACGTGTGGGAGTGATTCTGCAGAGGAGTTCCCTCATCCTGCTGCTCTTCTGTCTTCCGTGCTGGGCTGTGCTCATCAATGCTGACAGTTTACTGCTGCTCATGCATCAGGAGGACGAGGTGGTGAGGTACTGACCTGTGACCTGTGACCTGTGACCTGTGACACGTTCACACAGCAGAGTCAGAGAAGACGCAGAGCTTTAACTTTTACTTTCCTTGCTTCAGAATCGCCCAGATCTACGTGACGGCTTTCCTCCCAGCTGTTCCAGTGAGTGCACGACACTGAAATCCCACTCCCCAGATACAGGTTCATTACAAGGGGAATAAAACTGCCCTGTTTAACGCTCACTGCAAAATACGCAATATTCTGCAGTTACTTAACCTTTAGTGTCGCCGTGTTACACTAAACTGCACGCGCAGAGGTTTAATGAGCAAACACATTTGTGGTCATTTATGAATAATCTCTGATTAATCCTGATATCAGTGCGTGTGTGTGCCTCTGGAAAAACCATGCACGCTGTCACAGTCTTCATATCAATATTTTATCACTGACGTCACCGGTCAAAGCAAATATAAGCTGCAGCTTATTTGCAATAAAAGGTTAAAAGTGTTGTTTCTGGATCTGTTTCACTTTATCTCTGCTCATCATTTCAGGACTGAGATGATCTAGTTTATCTAGTTTTGCTGTCATTAGAATACCTTTTTATTAATTAATCGCATTAATGATAATAATAATAAGAATAATGATAATAATAATACATTATTAATAATAATAATAATAATAATAATAATAATATGTATTAATTAATAATTAATAATAGCATTATAAGAAGTTGTTAAATTTAAACAAACTGAAATCCCACAGTCAACGTATACATGAGCACTGACAGAATAACATGAAATCTGTTGTGTAAAGTTTTCTGTGTGTGTGTGTGTGTGTGTGTGTGTGTGTGTCAGGCCATGTTCCTGCACCACCTGCAGGTCTCATATCTACAAAACCAAGTAAGTCCAGAGAAGTCGACATCTGGAGGATCTTTGTACGATGATGATGCATCAGAGTTTGTTCAGGCCGCAGTGGAACAGTGATGAGCTGAGAGGACGAGCACAGAGACGGTTCATGGATGTCGTGACGGAGGACGTGAGGACAGGTGATGTTAAAGAAGAGGACACAGAGGACAGGACAAGACGAAGGCGGACGATCCGACTGCGTGGTCACTGTTCCAGCCAACATTTATTACAACATCATTTGAATCCAATTACTTGCTGATTAAAGACAGTGTGATCGGTGCTGGCTGGACTTGCTGAGCGCGATGTTAACCACATTAACTTAGTTTTAATAAGAGTCATATGAAGTGCAGTGTGAGCATGAAGGACACAGACTGACAGTGAGTGTTTTTTTCTTGTTTGTCAGGGGATTATTCTTCCTCAGATGTACACAGCAGCAGCCGCCAACGTCCTCAACGCAGGGACCAACTACTTCTTGATCATCAGCCTCAAGTTGGGAGTGGTGTAAGTGTCTCACTCTTCATTTCTCATGTTTGTCTCCTCTGATAACTTCATGACTGTTTGGGAAGAAGAGAGAGCTCGTCTGTACGGCAGAGTTCATCCACACAGGCCTCACTCACAGCTCTGTCTCCTCACCGTCCACCATGTTGTGCGTGTGTTTGCAGTGGATCAGCGATCGCTAACAGCCTGACTCAAATCTTCATCTGCCTGCTGCTGTTTGGTTACATCAGATGGAAGAAGCTGCACCTGCAGACGTGGGGAGGTGAATCAGACGTCTTCACATATGTCATCATTCATGCCACAGACCAGAGACACTCAGTGTGTGTGTGTGTGTGTGTGTGTGTGTGTGTGCAGGCTGGAACACTGACTGTCTGCAGGAGTGGGGTTCCTACATGAAGCTGGCTGTTCCCAGTGCTTTAATGGTCTACTTTGAGTGTTGGATTTGGGAGATCGGCGGTTTCCTCGCTGGTCAGAACTCATGTGTTTGTTTTCTGTTAGTAAAAGTAAAAATGGTCTATTTTCCGTCTTCTTCTGTGTTGTTGAGTCAAAGTTATGATTCCTTTTATGTCAAATTTTTACTGGTGATATAAAGTAGCAGTAATTGTGCAGACGAAACCGAGCGTTTTTCTTTTCTCTTTATTCATAAAAACGAGGCAGTGAACTTTGAACTGTGAAGATTTTACAAATTTCACAAATTCAATCCGATTTTAAACATTTTGAGTTCAGAGAAAAGCAGCTGAAATGAATATATCAAAATAATACTAATAATAATAATCCCATCACAAAAACTATTATTATTAGTATTATACAAACATATTTAAGTGATTAATGTGGGGGCAGAATTGAAATTGAAATAAACTGGTATAAGCAGATGAGATTTGAAGGCATGCTGAGCTGATCAACATCTTTATCACATCAGGGGTTCTTGGAGAGGTGGATCTGGCTGCTCAGCACATTCTGCTGGAAATAGGAGCCATAACATACATGGTATGTGTTTGTTCACCTGATCATGATCATGTAAAGATAAAGATTATCTGTTTCTGTAGAGGTTTAAAACGACCGTGGGCAACTTCTGTGTAAATTCATTTGATGGCTTACAAACTACAGCTTTAACAAATAAAACAACGTGTGAGAGTTTATTTCTGACGTTTTAAGACTGCTTCACGCTCACAGTTTACCGCCTCAAACACTTAAACTTCTCAGAATGTTAATGTCAATCACTAACGCAGAGTCTTTGCAGTTTCCTCTCGGTATCCACGCAGCCACCTGTGTGCGTGTGGGTAACGCTCTGGGGGCCGGAAACACTGCCCGAGCCTTAGTGACCTGCAGGGTGGCTCTGGTTCTAACAGGTATGATCATACATCCCAGAATAAGCACTCATGAGGTGTCTTTGTGTTAAACTGTGGACTGTGTGTTTACTGCAGCGCTGCTCTCTGTGATCCAGGGCGTCATCCTCGCTGCGTCTAAGTCTTTCCTTGGTGGCATTTTTACTTCTGACGAGTGAGTTTCACATCATTCACTCACGTGTGTGTCACTGATCCTGAGATAAGTCCATGTTTGACTTATCTGATCCTGTCACTGATCCTGAGATAAGTCCATGTTTGATTTATCTGATCCTGAGATAAGTCCATGTTTGATTTATCTGATCCTGTCACTGATCCTGAGATAAGTCCATGTTTGACTTATCTGATCCTGTCACTGATCCTGAGATAAGTCCATGTTTGACTTATCTGATCCTGAGATAAGTCCATGTTTGATTTATCTGATCCTGAGATAAGTCCATGTTTGATTTATCTGATCCTGAGATAAGTCCATGTTTGATCTATCTGATCCTGTCACTGATCCTGAGATAAGTCCATGTTTGACTTATCTGATCCTGTCACTGATCCTGAGATAAGTCCATGTTTGACTTATCTGATCCTGTCACTGATCCTGAGATAAGTCCATGTTTGATTTATCTGATCCTGTCACTAATCCTGAGATAAGTCCATGTTTGACTTATCTGATCCTGAGATAAGTCCATGTTTGATTTATCTGATCCTGAGATAAGTCCATGTTTGATTTATCTGATCCTGAGATAAATCCATGTTTGATCTATCTGATCCTGTCACTGATCCTGGGATAAGTCCATGTTTGACTTATCTGATCCTGTCACTGATCCTGAGATAAGTCCATGTTTGACTTATCTGATCCTGTCACTGATCCTGAGATAAGTCCATGTTTGACTTATCTGATCCTGTCACTGATCCTGAGATAAGTCCATGTTTGACTTATCTGATCCTGAGATAAGTCCATGTTTGATTTATCTGATCCTGAGATAAGTCCATGTTTGATTTATCTGATCCTGTCACTAATCCTGAGATAAGTCCATGTTTGACTTATCTGATCCTGTCACTGATCCTGAGATAAGTCCATGTTTGATTTATCTGATCCTGAGATAAGTCCATGTTTGATTTATCTGATCCTGTCACTGATCCTGAGATAAGTCCATGTTTGACTTATCTGATCCTGTCACTGATCCTGAGATAAGTCCATGTTTGACTTATCTGATCCTGTCACTGATCCTGAGATAAGTCCATGTTTGATTTATCTGATCCTGTCACTAATCCTGAGATAAGTCCATGTTTGACTTATCTGATCCTGAGATAAGTCCATGTTTGATTTATCTGATCCTGAGATAAGTCCATGTTTGATTTATCTGATCCTGAGATAAATCCATGTTTGATCTATCTGATCCTGTCACTGATCCTGGGATAAGTCCATGTTTGACTTATCTGATCCTGTCACTGATCCTGAGATAAGTCCATGTTTGACTTATCTGATCCTGTCACTGATCCTGAGATAAGTCCATGTTTGACTTATCTGATCCTGTCACTGATCCTGAGATAAGTCCATGTTTGACTTATCTGATCCTGAGATAAGTCCATGTTTGATTTATCTGATCCTGAGATAAGTCCATGTTTGATTTATCTGATCCTGAGATAAGTCCATGTTTGATCTATCTGATCCTGTCACTGATCCTGAGATAAGTCCATGTTTGACTTATCTGATCCTGTCACTGATCCTGAGATAAGTCCATGTTTGACTTATCTGATCCTGTCACTGATCCTGAGATAAGTCCATGTTTGATTTATCTGATCCTGTCACTAATCCTGAGATAAGTCCATGTTTGACTTATCTGATCCTGAGATAAGTCCATGTTTGATTTATCTGATCCTGAGATAAGTCCATGTTTGATTTATCTGATCCTGAGATAAATCCATGTTTGATCTATCTGATCCTGTCACTGATCCTGGGATAAGTCCATGTTTGACTTATCTGATCCTGTCACTGATCCTGAGATAAGTCCATGTTTGACTTATCTGATCCTGTCACTGATCCTGTCACTGATCCTGAGATAAGTGTGTTTCTTCTTCTGTTTGTTAGAAGCATCGTGGCGCTCGTCTCAACCAACCTCACAGTCTACATCTTTGTTCAGTTCTTTGATGGCATGCTGGTCAGTGATTCATGAGCACGACAGATGATCTGATGTGTGTTTTTTGTAAATGAACATGTGTGTGTGTGTGTTGTTAGTGTGTCTGCACAGGGATTCTCATCGGATCTGGGATGCAGAAATTTGCTGCTCTGTCCAACCTGGTGTCTTATTACTTCGTTGCTCTGCCAGCGGGAATCGCTCTGATGTTTGCTGCTCAGCTCAGAATCTTAGGTAACATCGCATCTGTCTTCTCACGCACGTGAGACACAAGTCACTTCACTAATGAACCACTATTATATACATATATACACATATATGTGTATATATGTATGTGTATGTATACATATATGTCTATATATACACATATATGTGTATACATACACAGTTTTTCATCGTCACAAAACTGACGCTTGTCGTTTGAACGTTTCAAATACTGAAAAGCAACTGTTCAACTAAAACAGAATCTCAGTGGTGCTGCGACACAGCTCTCTCAGCTGACAGGACGAGGTGAATTATGAATGAATTATGACTGAATGACGTGTGTGTGTGTTCCTGTGTTAGGTATTTGGCTCGGCCTACTCATCTCTGTTTGCCTTCAGACGGGATTCTACCTCCTTCTCATCTTCAAACTCAACTGGAAAAAAGTCACACGCAAGGTAGGGATAGGATTCCAGAGAGGATTCAGGATTCAGGAGTGGAAGTGAATCAATGAATGAAATGAAAGTGCTTGTCTGTGGCCAGCAGGTGGCAGTGTCATCGGTTGAATCCTCTCATCACTGCAGCATCTGTATTTACATTCCTTCATGTTTGTCTCAAAGTCCAAACACAGATGTGATGAGTGTGAGCTCACAGGGAGCTGCAGGTGTAAAGAAACAGAAGCGTCTGTGTCTCATGACTGTTTGTGTCATGTGTTCCAGGCTCAGCGGCGAGCAGGGAGCTGCAGGTGTAAAGAAACAGAAGCCTCTGTGTCTCATGACTGTTTGTGTCATGTGTTCCAGGCTCAGCGGCGAGCAGGGAGCTGCAGGTGTAAAGAAACAGAAGCGTCTGTGTCTCATGACTGTTTGTGTCATGTGTTCCAGGCTCAGCAGCGAGCAGGGAGAACCGTAGCAGTGATGTTGAAGCGTCCGGTCAGTGCGTCGCTGAGTGAAGCCGCGGTGCCTGATGTCTCTGACTGCGTCTCCACAGTGAGTGTTTCTCTTAGCTGTTTTATAACTGCATTTATATCCTATCATTAACTGTGCCCCTCCCCTCAGCCACAGCTGGACGGTGAAGTGGTTCCTCAGGCTGACGGTTACTGTCCAGTCAACACTCAGGATCAGGGGCTGAAGGCGGGTCACGGCGCCGAGGGCAACAACACGAGTGCAGAAAGCACCAAAGAGGATGGTGAGCAGAGCAAACCTGAGGCTCTTCTGTCCGTCACTCAGCTGATCCTGCGTCGTGGACTCACTCTCCTGGCTTTGATTCTTGCTTTGCTCGTGGGCGTCGCTTTCCACGTCGCTTTCCCTGCACCAGAGCTGTCTGCTCACAGCAGGGCCAACTTCACCCTGACCTGGGCAAATGTCTCCAACCCGACTCAGTCAGCTTATCTGGACCTGACCCCTGACCCCTGACCTCTGACCTCTGAACGTTAAAAACATCAACATCTGAACTCACTTCTCTTCCAGGGGAGAAAAAATCCCCAGAAAGCAGAGGCTGCGTGAGGCTGCGTGAGGCTGCGTGAGGCTGCGTGAGGTCGCGGTTGCACACACACACACGCACGCACGCGCACACACACACACGGACACGGACACACACACACACACGCGCACACACACACAGGCTTTGTTACAAAGATCACATTTTAACAGAAAGAGACACACGGACGTCAGAGAACACAGATTTCTCCACTTTGATCGATTTTAACCTTTTTTTTTCCTGTGTTGATTTACACGTTTGCACTGAAACAACTGACCGTGAATCCTTTTGTCTATGTTTTAATATCTGATTGTAAATATCTGATTCTTTATGTGCTCATGTAAATACATCATACTTTATATTACTGCATTCTTTCGTCACTGTGACACAGAAATCTTTTTTTATGCCACATCCGGGACTAATATTGATAAAAAATTACGTTTAAAAAACGTGGGACATTAAGATTAAGCACAGGGACCAAAAATATAAATAAATATCTCCCACAGAAATGTACAACACGTCGTGTGAGATTGATTAAAACTCCGGCTCTGACGCTGCAACGTGATCAAGAAGTTAATGTGAGATTCCTCGAGCTACTGTATCACAAGTTGTGGTTGAATAAAAGTGACAGGAAGTGTCGTTAATGATGTCACAGCGTGTTACTGATTGCAGTCTGTGGAGGTGAGAGGCCCAGATTACACACTCTGTGAGGAGCCAGTGTCTCTGCTGATGAGCAAGACTCTGTTTTAACCGCATAGAAATAAATCAAGCTCCTTATTTACATGTTGAATGACATGTAAATAAGATGAGCTTGATTCATACAAACGCCTTCAGGAGATCCTGACTGTGGCCTAAACTCAAACATGATTGGAATAAGTCACTATTCTTTATTTATTCACACTTTTCAGACATTTTGTGAGAATGTGATCAATCCTCTGTTTGTCTCGACACATAAATCCACAGACTGGAGAAACACTGAGTTGCTCTTAAATCATGAGGCGAGCGTCGTCTGCTGCTGCTGCTGCTGCTGCTGCTGCTGCTGTCAGTGAACAGGTGGTTGATTTTACACAGTGTGACGTGTCTTCATGCAGCCGCCGCGCTGCAGCGTTTCAAACGCAGACCGTTCATTATCATCAGATTTGGCAACGCAGATCAAAGTGAAAAATAAACAGCAACAGGAAAAAAAGAAGAAGAGCAGCTTTTTCTGAGTGTGATGATGAAAGCACACGCCCACAGACGTGCTGCAGCCTAAATGTTGCATTGAATCATCGCACTTCTAATTCTGGCATCTATTCTGATTCTAAATACTGCAGGATGAGAACAGACGAGGTGACACAGACGAGGTTTGTGTTTCCTTAGATTTTTCATAACGCGATAAAAATAGCTGTAAAAGTGAATGAGACCCGGGGTCAGACTGCAGCAAATGGTGAGCTGTGAGTCTTTGTGAGTCATAAACACAAAGATACAAAGATACAAAGATACATGTGTCGTCACTTCAGTCTAAGTGGAGGAGTGTGATGAGCAGCTCACTGATGCAGACTCCAGCGGCGAGGACGATGAACATGAGGAACACGGCGAGTCCTCGTCGCACCAGCAGCTGCTTCACACAGAGAACGCGGCCGTGGGAAGTCTGCTGACCGACAGCAGCGACCTCCTCATTCTCTGAAGAGGATCGACTGCTCTTTGTGTGAGTTTGTTCCTCATCACAGTCCAACACTGAGAGAGACAGAGTCAATATATTATGGTTACGTTTGGTTTGCAGACAGACGCACATGTACCATAAATGTGTAACTGTCTCATGTTCACCTGTATTTTCTATCCCAAAGATCTTCTGCTCACTCTGGTGAACTCCTGCTCTCACCAGGGCCTGCTCACATACACAAGACACACATGATACACAATACACAAGACACACATGATACACAATACACAAGACACACATGATACACAAGACACAAGACACAAGACACACATAATACACAAGACACAAGACACACATGATACACAAGACACAAGACACACATAATACACAAGACACAAGACACACATAATACACAAGACACAAGACACACATAATACACAAGACACAAGACACACATAATACACAAGACACAAGACACACATGATACACAAGACACAAGACACACATAATACACAAGACACAAGACACACATGATACACAAGACACAAGACACACATGATACACAAGACACAAGACACACATAATACACAAGACACAAGACACACATGATACACAATACACAAGACACACATGATACACAAGACACAAGACACACATAATACACAAGACACAAGACACACATGATACACAAGACACAAGACACACATGATACACAATACACAAGACACACATGATACACAAGACACAAGACACACATAATACACAAGACACAAGACACACATGATACACAATACACAAGACACACATGATACACAAGACACAAGACACACATAATACACAAGACACAAGACACACATGATACACAAGACACAAGACACACATGATACACAAGACACAAGACACACATGATACACAAGACACAAGACACACATGATACACAATAAAACAAGACACACATGATACACAATAAAACAGGAAAGGAATGTGAAAAACAAAATGGCAGGTTTCGTAAAAATAATCCTCACCTCCTTGGTGGCTTTCTTCCAGTTTAGTTTGCATAGAAAGATTAAGAAGAATACAGATTGTATGGAAACAGAAATTAAAAACCCGAACCACACTCCTGCAACACAGACAAATTAAACACTTTATACGTTATAACAGAACGACAACACAGACAAATAAAACACTTTATACGTTATAACAGAACGACAACACAGACAAATAAAACACTTGATACTTTATAACAGAACGACAACACAGACAAATAAAACACTTTATACGTTATAACAGAACGACAACACAGACAAATAAAACACTTTATACGTTATAACAGAACGACAACACAGACAAATAAAACGCTCCGATATTATCACGAGGTTACAGAAGATGTGATTTTATGATCTGTTGGTTCATTGTCATTAAAAAACGATCTCACACTAAAGTTGACACTTGATTTTATTTGACCTCACCTATGATCCCCATCTTGAGCGGGAACATCAGGGACACTCCGATGGGGAGCCCGATGAAGTAGAAACACACCAGATTACACACAGCGCCCACTTTCTGCTCTCCTGCTCCTCTGACGATTCCTCCCGTCACTCCCTGCACGGGCAAGAAGAGCGGGAGAAGTCTCATGTCAGGCTTATTTTTACTGAGCAGTGACAGGAAGTTGATTAAAGCTTCTCACCGCGATGGCCTCAGCAACGTGGATGCCACCATAAATCTTCATGACGTCAGCCACCCTCTGAATAATGTCTCTGCAGGTAAAATCCCAACAAAGACACTCGAGTAAAAGGTTAATGTGAATGAATGTGTGAATGTGACGCAGACACAGAACAAAGTAACTTTCCCGGTTAATGAGAAACTTGTCTGCAGTCTGCACGTACTTCTCTGTGGTGAAAATATAACCGATGACATCCTTGGACAAACCGAGACACATTCCGATGACACACGAGACGACACCTGCGCGTCAGAAAAGACAAAAGAGTCCAACAGAGAACTTCACGGTGATACAGCAGCTTCACTGTCAAACTACAGAGGAGATTCATACATGCACCAGCGACGGAGACCCTGCTGGCCAGTCTGGCTCGCTCTGTGTTCCCAGCACCGAGAGCGTTTCCCACGCGGACACTGGCGGCGACTGAGAAGCCCATCGGAAACTGTGGAAACAAACAAACAAACTCAGATCACCGACGCTCATCAAGGTGAAAATCAGAGGACGCTTGAGTGGAAGTCACCATGTAAACGACAGCAGCCAGCTGATACACGACAGACTGAGCCCCTAACTCCACCTCACTGACCACGCCTGCGAGGAAACCTGCGACCTCGTACAACCACCACTCCAGACAGAACATCAACATGCTCGGCACGGCCAGCTGCAGGAACGATCCCCACTCCTGCAGACAGTCTCTGGACCAACCTGTCACCACACAAGAGATGGAAAAATCTGATTTATATCATTAAAGAAACATTTTTACTTCCCTTCCAGCGATAGACGAACATTTTCTCTCTGTCAAAGTTAAACGATGCGAAAATGATGGGAAAAGCTTGATTTTACACATCTGTAAATCATCTATAAATCTCACTAATGTTCCAGGAAAGTTCCTGTCGTTCATTACAGTTAACACAGAGATGATGTTGGTTCTGTATCGACAGATGTGCAGAGTCTCTATGAGCAGGAGTCCAGCTCCACACAGTAAAAACAGACTTCTGTTAACATCACTTGAATCAACACGGCTCTGAAACACTCAGAGAAAATCAAATCAACACTGAAGATTGGATTTGAGGCTCACTTTTATCGATCATGCAATCAAACTAAACACACACTGTTCTCCAGTGTTTTTCCCACAAATGTCTTAAAGGAAGCATTAAAAAAATAAAAGAAAGTTATTTCTACAGAAATTCAATGCTGTAAACTCACCATCCCATGTGGTTTTGTGCAGACCTCTGACGCAGATATACACAAACAAGAACACGGCCAGACAATACTGGGAGATGGCGTTAGCTGCTGCAGATCCACTACAGACCAAATACAAGGGAGAAGATCAAGGTTAACCCCTCACTCACTCACTCACTCACTCACTCACTCACTCACTCAGCTTTAAAGGTCCAATATGCAACTGTTTTTTTAGAAAAATACCTTTTTCTGGAAGTAAATGAAGCTCGTTCTGAATCCAAATACTGAGCTCGTCATCACAACACACTCATCATCATCATATATACAGGATATAATGAGCATTTAAAAGGTAACAGATAATGATGATGATGGAGGAGTGTCTCATAAACACCTCGTCACCTCAAACGACCTCATTTGAATTCAGGATATTTATATCCAGGCGCTGGTGGTACTCGGATGCAACCGTCGAGAGCTTTCTAACAAACACGCAGAGCAGGAGGAGACCATGTCTTTCACGGAGGAAGAATACACCAAATGTTTCTCAAAGAAATCAGTTTTAATGGAAGTCTCAGGATGAACATCTTCCTGAGCTCTGGTTTTCAGCTCTTCTTCAAAAGCACAGTGAATCACCTCAACATAGTAGATAGATAGTACTCAGTACTTAGTCCTAGTAGAAGATAATATTCCTGAATGTTGCATATTACACCTTTAAACGCCTCCATCTTTGCTCGGTGTGACACTGATTACTTCCACCTCTGGGTCCATACTCACACAACCCCCATGTCTAGAAGACCGAGGAAGACGTGGTTTATTATTGCATTTAAAATATTCCCCATGGCTCCGGTTATCACCTGTGGCCACATGATGCCCTGTAATCCAGAGCAAAACAGTGCACCTGCTGTTTGTTCCTGTCTCACAGTACATGATCCTCTCACACACACGCACGCACACACACACACACACGCACGCACACACACACACAGACACACACACACACACACACGCACACACACACACGCACACGCACACACGCACACACACACAACGCCTTGTTACCCCCAAAGTTTCAGTCATTCCGTGACGTACAGAGACATTAAGTGCACCTGATTCTGCAGATACCTCCCCTGCAGCTGGTACATGAAGGCAGCCTGCAGACACCGACACAAGGCAGTGAATGAGCTTAATTAGATCAATAATGCAACACAACAGCCATTCAACACACAACAACACTCAGTAAATGCTCGGAGGAAGCTGAACTCACAGGCAGAGCCGGCATAAAGATCTTCACGTACAGCTGCGAGATTCTTAACGGCAGAGCAGGAAAAAGGGGGAAATTATAAATAACTGATGAGAAAGGCGGCGTCGGATGCTTGTTGGTGTTATTGTGTGTCTGTGCTTCACCTGGCGACATCTGCGCTCTGCCTCACAGCCAGTAAAATTGGCTGAGTGTTAATGAGGACGGCCCAGCAGGGGAAACAGGCCAAGAGCAGGATCAACACGCCCCGCTGCAGAATCACCCCGACACGCTTCAGGTTACCACTGCCGTACGTCTGCCAGAGAGGGGTCAGGGGGGCAGCGTTAAAGAACAGAGGGTAAAACAAACAGATGTGAAGCAGCTGCATCAAACAGCTGAGGGTGACCCCTGACCCCTGAAGTACCTGAGATATGAGCGTGTCACACGCAGACGCCAAGCCACTGCCAATGGAAATGCCCGTGACATTTATCACCTGAGTTAAAACAATAATCCACATTTAATATCAATAAACACACAGAAGAAAACAACACAGATATGGAAATCAATAACTGTCTTAAGTAAAAGAAGTGAGTGAGTGAGTGAGTGAGTGAGTGAACCTGAAGAGCAACAACATGCCAATAACAGCAGAAACTGGAGGTCACCCACCGCGATCGCTAAAGCCACACCGGCCAGCTCGGTTTTGCCCAGGTGACCACAGAACACCATGCTGACGAAGCCGATCAGGAAACTCATCAACTGTGAGATGATCTTTACAAATGCATTCAATCAGTGAAACAAACACAAGTGACAACAAACAACACACGAAACTTCATTCTTTAATGTCTTTATGTCATTGGTTCTGCTGCTGCTGCTGCTGTTACTGCTGCTGCTACTGCTGCTGCTGCTGCTGCTGCTGCTGCTGCAGTTACTGCTGCTGCTGTATTTCTAAACTAACGAGCCTCTCCAGTGATTACTGAAGTTTGCACAAAGAAAACTTAAAGTCCACGAGTGAAAAGTGAGAAGTGAGCGTTGGAGGCGATTATTTATTTATAAACTAACTCACACACAGATTAGTTAGATTTGAGCGTACGAGAGACAACTGGTTAGGAACTTTAGATTTAATGAATGTTCTTGTCATTTCATTTGTAATAAAGTCTACAGATCACACAGTATTGAAGGCATTTATTATTATTATTATCATTATTATTGTTATTATTATCATTATTATTATTATCACTATTATTATTATTATTGTTATTATTATTGCTACATAACAGGACAACATGTGAATAAATTCTTCATGTAATAATTATTGTTGTAATGAAGCAGCAGTGGCAGATGAGTGACAGTGTTTCCATCTCACCACAGGTCCGGCCAGTTTAAGAAAGTGAACGGTTTCATTCTTGTAGTCCGCTGGTATCCAGCGTGTGATGCAGGATCCGCAGCATGAGTCAACGCCGCCGTGCCCGGCAGCAGGAGAGGGGGATTCGTCTGCTCTGGACCGTCCACTGACTCCCGCACATGCACTGCTTAAATCTTCCATTGTGAAATGAGCTTTGGGAGAAAAGAGAGAAAACAGCTGAATGATGTCGGTACAGTACACGTCCCGTCAGACAGAGACAGAAACACTGGCACTAATCAATAACCAATTACCTGGGTAATAATGAATAACCAGGGCTTTGTTCACCGTCTGTGAGAATGAGCAGATATATATCGCCACAAGTCAAACCCTCTCCCCCCCCGACCCGCGGATAACCTGTCCACTCTAAACGCTGCCAAAACACAGAGGATTTTTCTGCCCCGCTCATTTGCTTCTCTCCCTCCCCACAAGTCAGAAGAACAAATGTTGTTTTTAACACAACCCTGTGTCTGCAGCAGCACGTTCACACAGGTTACACTCGTGTTACAGGGTTCAAATGTTTCAAAGGTGAAGATCCGACTGGATCACAGTCTAACAAACGCTTCACATTCAACATTTAAGACTTGAAACCTGTCAGCTCTCGACGTCTGAACACAAAGGCAGATGTTTGGTGTGAGGTGGGAGACGAGGCCTCGCAGGGGGATTCAGCAGAGGCTCAGTCAAACAAAAAGAACATAATATCATCATAAAATAGCTGAAGGTTGAACGGATAGTTCACACAGTTACAGCTGAACATTGATATTTGATGTAACACTGTTTCTGTGAGCGGAGGCTGTGAAACCGTTACAATCATGTGACTGCTGCACTTTCCTGTGAATGGGACACACCCTAAAATACAAACATCTTCAAATAAAGCCTCATATTTGCCCTCACTGAGGCAAACACGTGCTGTTCTCCTGCCTGGGCGTCACTGTGCTGCGTGAAGCTCCCAGCGAGTGGTGCTGTTTTGCTCTTCACTAAAGTTTGTTTGTTCCTCAGCGGCGAGTCAGAGCCGAGCAAACGTACGCTCCTTCATTCTCTGCATTTATTGACTCCAGGGTCAAAAGGACGAGAGAAGAAGAGAAACAAGAGAGAGAGAAATGAGCAGAGGAAGGAGGTGACACCACACCACCGAGTGTAGGCTCTCATTCATTCTGCAGGTTCAGTGATGCAGTGAGGCCCCCCCCCCCACACACACACACACACACACACACACACACACACGCGCGCGCACACACGTAAATATGTTCCACCAACCAGAGGAGCTGGCGTCGCCGTGACGTCACACTGCAGTTCTTCTCGGGCTCCACTGGATGACAGTGGCAAGTCACCAGCCGTCAGTCTGCGGGTGTGTGTGTGTGTGTGTGTGTTTGGGTGGGGTTCTCGTTGGATGGGCAGTGATGGGGTATTGAGGAGGTGGAGAGGGTTTACTGGAGGGGGTAGGTGGGTTGATGGAGGTGTAGGAGGCGGGGGGGGGCGGGCAAATGAGAGGAAATTGTTTTGAGTCACAGCAGATTTGGTGGCGTGAGATAAGGCTGATGACGGTGGTTGTGGTGTGATTAGGATTAGGGTGGGGTGCACGGGGGGGGTAAGGGTTTGGAGAGACTAGAAGGTAGTGGTGATGATGATGACGATGATGATGATGGAGCTGGGGGTGGGGGAGTGTGTGTGTGTGTGTGTGTGGGGAAGCAGGTTTTGGGAGGGGTGAGGGTATTTTCACTGTGCTTTTATCTGTGTGAATTTTTCCCTTTACTATGAGAGTGGGGAATTGAGAGAAAGATGAGGAGATGGGAGGTTTAGATAATGCCGGCCAGAGGGAGCAGGAGAGGGCAGAGCATGTCACACAGGAAAGATAGAGTGCCGCGGAACAAGAAAGAGTGGACCAGACAAAAGAAGTGCACATTTGATAGACAGGCGAGAAAAGAGAGGATGAGAGGATGGATGAGGGAGGGCTGAAAGAGTGACAGAGTGATTTTCAACGTGTCTCTCTTCCCTTCTTCGCCGGTTACGTTGTGGGAAGCTTGGGTGATGACAGCTTTAGGGGTTTTTAGAGGGAACAATGACGCAGAGAGACGCGTCGCATCTGCTCCAACTGATAATGACGACGTCTAAAAACCATAATAACAATAATAAGCAGCTTCTCGTGGAACCCTAAAACCGCCGGCACGTGACGCACGCGTCAGAGATTATCACACATGACACTCTGCACTGGACACACAGAGCTGGCTATCTCACGTCCACAGTGTGTGTGTGGTCAGGGTGAGACACAAAGAGAGACAGAGGTGGAAACAGAGAGGAAAAAAGGGGGAGTGAGAGGAGAATGGATTACACTGAGAGTCACACATTTACATCTGCATGATGAACACAGGAGATTTAGGCTAGCGTCAGAAAACGAAAAGAACGCCTTTATAGTCGTGTCATTCTGTCATTTAGCTTTTATGAGAAATCACAGGGAGCCATTCAGAGAACACTGAACCCCACTGAGGGGGATTATTGTGGGGATGTGAGATGTCTGATCATCTCCACCATGTCAGGGCCTTCATCTGAATTTTCAACAGTTTGAGAAAAGAATTTCAGAGGAACGTTCACAAAGTCACAGCAACGCTGCGACATTGTGATGTTTCACTCTGGAGCCAGATGTGGAGATGAAGCCTGAGCTTCAGACACATGACATGTCCGTCTTCTCGGGTTCACAGGATTGATGATGTTAAATTAAAGGTCTCGTGTGATCGTCACAGAACACGTTACAGCTCCGCTCTTCATTTAACAAACGCTGCCATTAATGCAACGGACGGTCCCTCTCAAACGCCACCTCTCCTGATTCTTCTCCATGACTCATCCAAGCTCCACAACAATGCGACAGACGCTGTTTGGTCCCTGATGACACGAAGCTGCACGTTTCAACACAAACAAACACCTGGAACAAACAGGGACTGCAGCACATTGTGTGAGACGCCTCCCATTGAGTGTGTGTGTTCTTATTTTGAATGAATGGATGAATGGATGAATGTCTGGGGTTATAGGCTCCTGTTATGTGTGGTTGAAGTTCATGCATGGAACTGATTCTGTGCTTCATTGACTCAGAGGAGACGAGCTCATCGCTGGTCGACCTTGAACACAATCGCTTCTCACTCTCACTTTCACTGTTGAGAGGGTTTTTTCCCCTTTGTCGTCTCGTGTGACACAAGGACAGGAGCAAGCACTGACCTGCCCCTGCACCTGCACCTGCCCCTGCACCTGCCCCTGCCCCTGCCCCTGCACCTGCCCCTGCACCTGCCCCTGCCCCTGCCCCTGCCCCTGCCCCTGCACCTGCACCTGCACCTGCCCCTGCACCTGCCCCTGCCCCTATCCCTGCCCCTGCCCCTACCCCTGCACCTGCCCCTGCACCTGCCCCTGCCCCTGCCCCTGCCCCTGCCCCTGCCCCTGCCCCTGCACCTGCCCCTGCACTTGGACTCTGCTCCCTGCTGAAAGAAATTGTCCAAATGAAACATGTTGTGATTGGATCATCATTAGTGTGCTGTAGTCAGTAAACATGAACCAGGTTCACGTCTCTTCCTGGATTTACACGTTCATAGTTTCTTCATTTAGAACGAAGAATTTGTCAAACGATCTAATGAAAAATCAAAGTGGACGATCAATAGCTCCGAGCATTTAAGTGGATTTATCTGTTTCAATCTTTTCATTTTGTGAGACTAAATATTTATCAACAACAAACAGCTCAGTGTTAAAGACGTGGACTGCAAACGTCACTTCAGACATTTCACCAGTGGCTCGTGAACCCGTTTGACTCAGATTCTGCACATGTTCTGTGTTCACATGTGAAAAAAAGCTTACGGTTGCTCTTAATGTGAACATGAAAGGAAATGTGGAAACAGTGTCTTGTTGTGCTTCTGCTGCTCAAGAGAATGATAAATACAGTGTTTGTCAAAGTGCTCCACGTTGTATTTGGACAGAGATTATGCAAATACATGGAATTATCGCTCTACAGTGTACAGCAAAGGTCAAAAGGTCAAATAATCTGTGACTATAAACGAACATTTCCACTCGTTTCTCATTGAAACCCTAACAACATAAACTTTCCAAACTCAAGTGGCTGCAAAATCAACAATCCACAGGTTGCCCATTGATGCTGTTGCCATGGCAACATTGAAAAAAAACTGAAAGTTGCTTTAATGTCTGTAAAATAAAAATAAACCAAAATGAAACGTGTGAGAGACGTGAGACACAGACGTAAAGACAGTGAGAGACAGGAGAGACAAGAGTGTGAGGACACAGGACACAGCAGCGAGGACACAGGACACAGCAGTGAGGACACAGGACACAGCAGTGAGGACACAGCAGTGAGGACACAGGAGACAGCAGTGAGGACACAGGACACAGCAGTGAGGACACAGCAGCGAGGACACAGGACACAGCAGTGAGGACACAGCAGTGAGGACACAGGACACAGCAGTGAGAACACAGGATACAGCAGTGAGGACACAGCAGCGAGGACACAGGACACAGCAGTGAGGACACAGGACACAGCAGTGAGGACACAGGACACAGCAGTGAGGACACAGCAGCGAGGACACAGGACACAGCAGTGAGGACACAGTGGTGAGGACACAGGACACAGCGTGTGCACGCTTCTTCACGCTCATGACTGAACCTAAAGCTTCCACTAATACAAATAGACTGAATTAATGTTGTTCTTGTTCAGGGACATGAAAGTGGACGGAGGAAATTAGGGAGGGGAGAAAGATGGTGGTGGTGGTGGTGGTGGTGGTGGTGGGGGGGTGATGAGGCTTGAAAAGACATGAAGCTGTGTGTGTGTGTGTGTGTGTGTCAGGTTGGTGTTTAAACAACATCAGTTTACAGTGTTCCTTTTTGGTTTCTTCTAGAACTAAAGTATTTTCATAATCGATTCATCTGTCATTAAATGTCTCAAATGTCAAATTTTTGTCCACAAACGAAAATATTCAGTTTTAATGATTTATTTTCTTTCTCTTTTTTATGGAGCAAAGAAACAAAGAAAATATTCACATTTAAGAAGCTGAAACGACCAGAAATCATGTTTTAATCATGAAAACAGTTGAGGATTCATTTGGTGATGTTGTAATTGTTTCAGCTCTAAACTAAAGTCTATAATCTCAGGGACTTCACACAACAAGCACAAATAACCACTTTAACTCATTCAAATATGTCGTGAGAAGCAGGTGAAGTGATTCACTTGCTTCTGTACATGTGCTTTATTGGCTTCACTGTAATAGTGCAGTTTATGTGATTTACATCAAATGTCATTTTCTTTCCACTGTGACTGTGTCTGTGGCATTTCACTTGTGTCTGTCTGCACAGCTGCTGGTTAATAAAAGCCTCACAGAATCGGGATGTTTGAGTCTGAGCGACGGCGTTTAAGTGCAGTCGCTCACCATTTGTCGACAAAATGAACGAATGAACTTATTGAATCACTTCCAGGTGGAAACAAGTGGTTTTCTGACCTCAGCTGGAGCTGTGGGATAATGACTGAATGAATAAATGACTCAAAGCATGTTTGACTTTTAACGAATGATCAGTAAAAACAGCAGAAAAGAAGCAGAAACCTGCAGCTCGTGGAGAAACATCTTTAAACCAAAGCTCTAATCCACGTGTATACGTCGGACTTTTTGTCTGTGGAGGACGAGACGGGATCTCCAATCACTCTCACGTCAAACTACTCTGCACTGACACGGAGTTTCTCTCTCTGACTCCAATCAGACGTCCACGTGACATCTGGGGGTGAATGTGCTCATTTTCCCATCTACTACTGTATGTTGTGACGTCAAACATGAATCACTGCAGAATAACACACAGAATAACACACATAATAAAACAGAATAAAACACAGAATAACACACAGAATAAAACACAGAATAAAACAGAATAAAACACAGAATAACACACAGAAAAAACACAGAATAAAACACAGAATAAAACAGAATAAAACACAGAATAACACACAGAAAAAACACAGAATAAAACAGAATAACACACAGAAAAAACACAGAATAAAACAGAATAACACACAGAATAAAACAGAATAAAACACAGAATAAAACAGAATAAAACAGAATAAAACAGAATAAAAAACAGAATAAAACACAGAATAAAACAGAATAAAACAGAATAAAAACAGAATAAAACACAGAATAAAACACAGAATAACACACAGAAAAAACCCAGAATAAAACACAGAATAAAACAGAATAAAACACAGAATAAAACAGAATAAAACACAGAATAAAACACAGAATGAAACAGAATAAAACACAGAATAAAACAGAATAAAACAGAATAAAACACAGAATAAAACAGAATAAAACAAAATAAAACACAGAATAACACACAGAATAAAACACAGAATAAAACACAGAATAACACACAGAAAAAACCCAGAATAAAACAGAATAACACACAGAATAAAACACAGAATAAAACAGAATAAAACACAGAATAAAACAGAATAAAACACAGATTAACACACAGAAAAAACACAGAATAAAACACAGAGAAAAACACAGAATAAAACAGAATAAAACACAGAGAAAAACACAGAATAAAACACAGGCAAACGCCTCTATGAGCAAAGGGAAAGGAAAATAATGAGGATTTGTTGTAGGAAACAATGGATATTTAAGATTTCTGATGCTTTTCATGTTGGTAAAAAGCATATTTGACTCAACATGCCTCATATAATATTGCATTTAGATGAATAACATGAGCAGTGACATTAATTGGACTCTCCAGTTTGACTCCAGCCACAGGGAGCGCGAGGGTTGTGTCACAAATATGTGGATCCTTCGCTGCAGCGACACTCAAATAAACAACCTTATAAAGGCAGTAAATCAACGTTTCCACTGGTCAAAGTAACCACGACAACTCTTTTATAGACACGTTTTATTTGTATTTTCTTTCATCTTTAACCTGCTGTGGCTCCGATCAGCCGTTCATCTGGACTGAGCTCAGTTTGGTCTCCTACTACTTTATTTTGGCCGCGTCTGTGACGTCAAACATGAATCACCAGAGGAGGGGAAGGAGTTAATGGCCTCTTTTTAACCTGTGTTTAAATGCTGCTGTTTAATGGCTATAATCTCTCTCCTTCATTAACATTTGCTCTTAATCATCCGGCTGACGATGATTTTTAAAATCTCTCTCAAAGGTTGAATTGTTCTGTCTTTTTTCCACCGTGACTTGAACTGGTGGAGATTGTGTTTGTGGATTGTGACAATGAATGCAGTTTATGTGACAATATGGCATTGTGAGTACACAGCTGTGGGCTGTGATTGCAACGTCGCTCTCTCTCTCTCTCTCTCTCTCTCTGTGTGTGCGTGTGTGTGCGTGTGTGTTGCCTACAGGTGACTCATCGCACTGCAGATGACCACAATGTTTCTCTGTTGCTGGAGCGCTCACCGCTCTCCTTCCACCTTTTTTCTCTCACTCCCTTTTTCCCCGCTTCACTTCTTCCCTTCTCACAATCGTCTGCTATCTCTTTTTCATCCCGATTATATAATCTGTGTGCACGCCACCAAAAAAACCCGACATGCAACACATGCAGCAGACAAAGAAGCAGAACGTGTCTATCTGTCTGTGTTTAGTGTGGAACACTGTGCTGCAGCAGCAGCAGCAGCAGCAGCAGCAGCAGCAGCAGCAGCAGCAGCAGCAGCAGCAGAGCCATCATCCAGCCCAGGTATAATGAGCCATAATGTCATGTTACAATCTGATTGGCAGAGAGGGGAGGGAAAAAGAGGCTGCTGACAGAGAGAGAGAGAGAGAGAGAGAGAGGGGGAAATAATAATAATAATGATGATGATGATGATGATGATGATGATGAGAGGCCGTGAGGCGAAACAAAGGCAGCATAAAAAAGGTGAGGATCAATTTGTGCCTGCACCTCATTTTCTCCCCCCACAACCTCTCACCCCAGCGTAAAACTCACATCAATCACTACCATTTACAGCATCTCTGTATCTGTCTGTCTCTCTGTATCTGTCTGTCTCTCATTTCTTGCCCTCTGCTTTTCTGTCATCTGCATCCAGAGTCACAGTCAGTGTCACAGAGATCACAGAGACTAGAGATTACAGAGATTAGCGTTCGTTTGGACAGAAGTAAATAATCTGTTAAACACATGTGAACAAATGTAACATGTAGGAGGATTTTTGATGCCATCCCACTTTGACCAGAAGGACAAATGTGAAGATTGAAAGCTTTTTAACACATGACTGCAATGACGCGACAGTTTGTGTTAGTGGAAAAAGTTTGTGAAAGCTGAGAAGTTACGTGTGGTTATTACGGTAATTTAGCTCCTGAGAATCATCGTCTTTGTCACCAGAGAGGAGACAGTTGAAAAAACGCCTGTGCATAGTTTGCATTTTTTTGGCCTGTTAATAACTGTTAATACATAATTTTAACATGCAGTGAATTGTACATAACTGCCAGATATTTAAAGAATTCCTGGATAAAATGAACACAAGTTTTTATGTTTAAAATAAGCACAAAAAAATGCCCTTTCATTTGTTTTTACACTGAAACAACATTTAAAACCTTTGCAATGACAAAGGAAGGAAAGGTACAGTGTGTAAAATCACTCTGTGCAGTCTTCAGTTATTGTTTGTTGTCTATCGTAAACACACGGTGGATCTCAAATGGTCTCCAGAGAGCTGACCTGGCACTCCACGTAAATATAAAAGGCTCCTTGTGGAATAATGGGAAACAATTCATATGAAAAACCCCAAATATAATAATCATTTTATCTAAATGACAAAATAATTCACAGGTGTGTGATGCACTTAAATCATAATAAATGCTCCAGTTTATGGTCTGTCTCTCCAATCTGGATTTTTGTGTCTGCACCTTTAATTTACAGAGCTGAAAAAATTAATCGATGAATCGATTATTAATCGATTACTAAATTAATCGACAACTATTTTAATAATCGATTAATTGGTGTGAAGCTTTCTTCATGATTAAATCAAGATTTCCGATTGTTTCAGCTTCTTAAATGTGAATATTTTCCTAATTTCTTTGCTCCATAAAACAAAGAAATCATTAAAAGTGAATCAATTTGGTTTGTGGACAAAACAAGACATTTGAGAACATCATCGAACACTGATCAACCTTTTTGTAAGGTTTTCTGATATTTTATGGACCAAACAATTAATCGAGATATAATATATAATATACATATATTAAATCGACAGATGAATCGATTATTAAAATAATCGTTAGTTGCAGCTCTAATTTTTTTTTTTTAAATACCTAATAACGATAATAATAATAATAATAATAATAATAATAATAACACATGAAAGGCTAAACTTTGTCAAGTAAACTTTTGGATGAAATAATATAAGTTTTAGTGACGGAGCAGCTTTTGCAGCTGAGAACAAAAGTGTGTAACTTATACTATGTATAAATATACATATATGTATATATATATATATATATATATATATATATATACATATATGTGTGTGTGTGTGTATATAGACAGATAGACAGATGCAGATATATATATATGTAGATTTTTAGAGCTGCCCAAATCAAACCCTGCTTGACAAAAAGATTAGATAGATTAACCTAATCTTGGACATGCACATGCTGGCTGGCATGACATGTGTGTCAGTCTCACACACACACACACACACACACACATAGTATTTACATTGTAATTACCCCTGAGCCTCTCTCAGAGTCCCTGTGGGGCCTCAGGCTGAAGACGGTCTCAGAAGAGTCCCAGTTGTCCCATTGAGGAGATCATTAGCCTGGTTAGAGTAATCCACACAATATGTGTGTGTGTGTGTGTGTGTGTGTGTGTGTGTCACTTGTGTGTTCATGCGTTAACTGGCTGTTAAATGGACTCCGCGGCCTTTAGTGTCCGTGGACATTAGCTTTATTGGTGTGATCTGAAAAGTTATTTAGTGACAGCTGGGATTTCCCTCCCCAGGGACGCGGCCACTGACGCCTCATAATAGCAGACATGAATGGAGGGGAAATAGGCGTTAAATTGAAAGGCCTGGAAACAAACGCCTGAAACACACCCTTGAAATAAATTTAAAAACCATTTCAAGCTTAGAAGAAATGATTTGTTTTATTGCATCTTAATTTTATCCACATAAATAATAATGTTTTATTATCTTCTGATTGAAAATCTGATCTCATTTTAAATTAAATGAAGTTTTAATCCATAAACTCATTGTAACAAAACGATTTTTGAATATAATGTTTTGTGAGAGGCCTTCATAAGAACACACACACACACACACACGGAGTGATGTTGTTGTTTTTGTTACATTAGTGTCCAGTGTTGTATTAAAGAGAGCAAACATCTACATGCAGATGTTCCTCCAGACTCTGTGAACCAGCGTGACCTGAGCCAATCAGCAGCCGCCCTCTCTGTCTTTATCTCGCTCTGCCTCTGCTTTCTCCTCCCTCTGCCATTTTCCCTCCCCACGCCGCTGTTAGAAAAAAATTATCTTCTCTTTGCACTCTCTGCTGGAAAAGAGTGAGGGGTAAAGGGGCATGCTGAGGGAGAGAGGGGGAGAGAGGGGGAGAGAGCAACTGATTGCTCCTATTGTTATAAGAGTGAGGCTTGCAGCCTCATAGTGGATAATTGGCACGCATGGAGGGTAATGTATTTGGATGAGGAAAGGAAGTCAAAGAAAAGGCAGTGAAAAGGCTCCTGGACGAGAGGCTGAATTTAAATATTTGACATGAAATGTAAACAAATGTAAACATTTGACGCAAATGGGATATAATACAATAACGGAATCGTTCGTTTAATATATGAAAAAAACAAGAAGATTTTCCATTATTTCGATTATGAATCGATTACTAAATTAATCGATGATCATCAATTCATCGGTGTGAAGCGTTTTCATGATTAAAACAGGATTTCTCATGGTTTCAGCTTCTTAAATGTGAATATTTTCTTTGTTTCTTTGCTCCATAAAACAAAGAAATCATTAAAAACTGAATCATTTTAACATTTCAGAAACAAACACTGATCAACATTTTTTTTCATGGACCAAACAGTTACTCGATTAATCGTGAAAATAATTGACAGATTAATTATGAAAATAATGGTTAGTTGCAGCTCTAGATGGGTTAGGGTATGGGATTACAGTATTTATTATGAATGAACACAGTTAGTTACCGGCTAAATTAGAAGGAAAATGGCAAATTAAAATGTATATATACATATGTACAGTATAAATGTATATATATATATATATATATATATATATATATATATATATACATATATATATATATACACATTAAAGTGAATGTATATGAAGAAGTCAGCGGTCTGTAGCTGAATCTTTCCTCCTCACAGATTTAAAAACAGTTTGTGTGAATGAGGTGAAACTGAGAATGAGTCACACTTTCTTTTGTCGTCGTTGTGATGAATTAAAAATGCCTTCACTCAATGAAAGCTCTTATGCAGAGATGTTCAGGTGCTCTGACGACGACGTGTTTAAGTTTAAAGTCTACGGTAAGTTCAAGAAGGTTGATTTATCTGATGTTATGTGTCGTTTATATTTGAGATTAACATAAAACATTATTCTCTTAGCATTTCATAAAAAAGAATCAATCATCAACAAATATGTTATGATTTTAGTATGTTTCTTTATCCTGGAGCTTATTTCTCACGTCAGATCAAAGACAAATGAATAAATAAGATTGAATTATACCCACGAGAAGCAGAGGATACTTTTATCTAACAAATCCTGGTTTATATACTGAATTAATTAACTGAAAGTTAATAAAAAACGTGAGACGTGTCCATGATACTGAACGTCTGCTAAATCTAATCGATGATGTTGTTACTCTCCATTTTCCTCCCTGTAACAACAGCTGTGTATAATAATATAATACAGCTGTCACGCAGTCCTTTGTTCCTGTGTTCAAGAACAAGCTCTGCCATCATTTCCTGGCATTCGCCATGTTCTTATTCCCTCTCTCGCTCTTGTTTTCATCTGCATGTGTCCTTTTCATTCCTGTCAAACACTTTGAGAAAGTGCTTGATGGGAGGCAGGTGTTAAAATAAAGTCTGACTCGACTGGAGGAAGAAAAGAAAACGTCAAACTCACTGTAAACTTAAAGGTTTAACACTTAACTGCAGAGATAATGACTGCGCAACACTTTCCACAAGGTCTAATAATAACTTAAATAATATTAATAATTATAATAATAATAATAATAATACTTATAATACTGATAATAATACTAATACTACTACTACTACTACTACTACTACTACTACTAATAATAATAATAATAATAATACTTATAATAATAATAATACTCATAATAATAATAATAATAATAATAATACTGATAATAATAATAATACTACTACTTATAATAATAATAATACTAATAATACTAATACTAATACTAATAATACAAATAATCCCTGCACAAGCATAAGCAAGAAAACACACGACAGGTGATGCAGAAAGCTCGCTGACCTTTAACCAGCAGGATGACATCACGTGGTGCATCACATGACCGCATTGTGAAAAATCAAGCATGCAGTGTAATCACACAGAAAATGTTACTCTGTCATCAAAGCCACTCCTGCACATCCCTCTGCATGTGTGTGTGTGTGTGTGTCTATTTCATATTCCAGTCACAAACCATGTGGTGCAACTTCTGAAATGGTACGATTTGGTATTTCAGGATTTTTATTTTATTTTTTTTTTAAAGGGAGGGGGTGGTTGATAAGTTTTGTGCCTCAAGGTCTGTCTGGGATGGGATGATGGGATGGCTGCACCTCCTCAACGCTCAACACGCTCAACACGGCTCCATATCACTCATGAAAAACAAGGATGTGGAAACATTTGCATTCAGTCGAGCACGAATGTCAAAGACGCTGCAAAGATCTCGGAGTTCTTGTGTGTGCGTGCGTCGCAAATGAGTGCACTTGTAAGACTATCATCTCTGATATTATTTTGTGTGAGTGTGTGTGTGTGCGTGTGTATACAGTGTGTCTAAATTGGAAGGCTGTAATTAAATGCGTAGACCTCTCCACTATCTCCTCCTCCAGCCAGCGCCAGTGACGCACAAACCGCAGCACAGCCATGAGTCATCAGGCCCCCAGGATCACCACCCCTCCTTCCATCTCTCTATCCCTGCCTCCATCCACCTCTACACAGCTCTCTATAACCCTCTCTGCCTCTCACTACACATTCCTATGTCCCACTCTTTCTAAATTACCCAGCATCCTTCTCCCCGTTCGGCACGCACACGATGCAAGCAGACGCCTTTTCTCCATACACTCCTTGAGATTCGTGTTCAATTTCCACCTCAATCCGACACACTCCTGTTTATCTCTCTCTATCTCTCTCTCCACATCTGGCCATCTCTCTCTCTCTCTCTCTCTCTCTCTCTCTCTCTCACCCCCACCACCTTCCCTCTTCACTCACTCTGTCTTTACCCTTTTTTATCTCCCCTGTTAACCTCTCCAAGCCCACCCGTGAACCAAGGGGTTATTACGCTTGCCACAGTTGCGGGCAGGAAGGGGAACAGAAGGTGACACGGGGAGGGGACAACGAGAGGTGGAACGGTGGGAGAGGAGGCGGCGAGCGAAGGAGCAGAATGGACAGTGTGAGAGGGAACAAGAGAGACACAGAGGGAGGGAGGGAGGGAGGGAGGGAGGGAGAGAATGATTTGAGGCATTTGCCACCTGGCTTCCTGAATCATTATCTGACTCATGCTAATCTCTTATCTCCTCAGCCAGCCCCACACACACACACACACACACACACACACACACAGACAGGAAAACTAATATCTTAAAAATAAAATGAGCAATAGCAGCATTTTTGAGTATCAGACAGAGGAAGAGAAGAATAGTCAGAGCGGATGAGAAACACTCAAAGGACGGAGAGAAGAGGAGAGAAGAGGAGAGAAGAGGAGAGAAGAGGATCTCTCTCTGTCTCTCTGTCTCTCTTTTCTGTCTCTCTCTCTCCTCCGTCTGACGAGGTCGCCAACGTGGTTTAAGAGGAAAAAAGGGGATGTTTCATTTTCCATCTGTGTGAGTGTTTATGATATGAGTAGGAAGGAGAGCGTATTAAGCGTATGAGTCATAAATGTGCGCGCCTCTGTGCCCCACCAACGCCCTGCAGAGAGGTTGCATCCACAGCTGCAGGAGGGATAAAAAAAGGCAATTTCGTGCTTTACTTGGTGTGGTTATCCAATTAGTTACACAAAACATGTGGCTAAGCGGATGTGTACCAATATGCTTCTGTTTCTGATAGATGTTTCATCCCCGCGAGATTCTTCACAAATATGTAGCAGAGCTGTGTGATGAAATATTACACTCTGGGTGCAATCCTGTTTGATTTGGTTATTTTTTTGTATTTGGCTTTAGTCGTTTGACTTTGGCAGAGGGGATCACGCACTATTATCCTCTGAGCTGACAGTGATAATTCCAGGTATTCTGTGCACAGATGCTGCATAAGCTCTGTGTTCATTAACAAAAGCAACGTGGCTCGATTGCTCAAGGGTTTCCCAAAAGAGAAAGTATTAGTGATGATGTGGTTGTGCACTTTAAACACGTGTACATCCTGAACATTCCCGATAAAGACACTAGGCTTTTCAGCACGTGACAGAGCCCGCTAATTATTTATGTAAATGTGTTCTTGGAATCGGCTTCACCTGTAAAAATAATAATAACACACAGATTAATGTATTAGAATAATGAGGCTCTGGAGAAGTTCACTATAATACTAGATTGGTATAAAAATAAACTGTGCACCACCTCCTCACGTTGTAGCTCTGAAAGGAACAGGGAACTTGTCTTCATTTCATACTCTGTGTGTGTGTGTGTGTGTGTGTGTGTGTGTGCGCTGCATACATATGCAGGGTACAAATGACACAGTTGGTGCTTCAGAGCTTCAAAGCCTTGCAGTGGGCGAGTGACTCAACGTCACAGCGTCAGATACTACTCCACTGGAGTACCCCACATTTATTTGTAACATCTAAAATATTTATGGCCTGGATTTTTCTGCCTAAAGCAGACGGCGAAACAGACTTTTAATAGCTCACGAGTGTCGAGCTCACAAAAAAACAAAATGCCTAGAAAACAGTGTCAGTCGGTGATAACATCAGCGAGTGTGGGACTTAAAATGATCGCCTGGAGCCTCTACAGCCTAATTTCTGAATATATCTCAGCTCCTGAGATTGTTGGAAAAGCTACAAAAACAAAGTGATTTAGTGAGATATGTGTGTGGAGAGAAACGATTAATACGTGCAGATTGTGAAGCAGATTAGCAGATCATAATACGAGGCACATTATCAGACAAATGTTGACTTTCATTCCTTGGCCAATTTAGCCCGGGGGATCAATAAACTATTTCAGATTCTTCTGTTAAGGATTCTGCTTGTTCTACGGTTTTTCTTATTTCTCTTCTGTGAACATGAGTCATTTTAATCCCCAGGTCTCCATCTTAGAGTAAGAGAGAGATTCTCAAACCTTTTTCACATTAAGAGCGTAAACGCTTCCTGACACGCCCCAAACTTATCAAACTATCTACTGTCAGCAAAGAGACTAACGACGGGTTTCCACTGCCTCATCACGACACGACACGACACGACACGACACGACGCGGCACGGCACGGCACGGCACGGCACAGCACGGCACGGCACGGCACGGCTAAGCTGCATAATACCTGGTACATGGCACTTTTTTTTAGTACCTCCTCTGGAGAGGTTCCCAGTGAGCTGAGGCGTTACTATGCGGCGACGTCGTCAGACTGAGTGTCATCACAGGAAGAGTCGTCCGACACAAGAATCAAGCTGAACGATGCTGAACTGTACATCAGTTAAAAAGATTTAAAGGCCACATAGAATGCAGGTATCACACATATATGTTAGTTATGGAGGTCTACTTACATATATTAACTTGTTTTCATGGTTAAAAAACCTCCTAATCGCTGCAAACAAGCCGATCAAAATATATCCTCACTGACGCACTCGTCAGCCGCGTCTGGGTCTGGGTTCATCTCCAACAATTACCAGGGAAACGTCTGAAATCTCAATATTTAACAGAGGAGTCTGGTGGATTCAGCGACAGCACGGCTGATTCAGTCACTGAAAACAACTGCTTTACAATGTGTGTGTGTGCTGGGACCAGAGGTGGAAAGGTTATGTAAGCTCGTCACGGACGCACAAAGACGTACACAAATGAAACACTAGACAATCTCAGGTACAATAGGCCAAACTGCTGTGAAACTCCCACTCCACTCTACTTTACCCTGGGTTCTTACCTTTAATGACTAGGATAGTGTACCATGAAAGCGGGGAGAGAGGGGGAGGAAACGAGCAGCAAAGACCACAGGGTGGAATCAAACTATGGGTCACAGCAGACGACCACTTTGTGTTTGAATATGTTGTTGCAGCTGATTCACTATCTTGTTCTTCTGTGAACTTGTTCTTCCTGTGTTTGCCTGCTGTAACAATGCTTCTCTTACCTCTTTTCATCTCCACATCTGTGATCTGTGCCCTCTCCTCTCCTCTCCTCTCCTCTCCTCTCCTCTCCTCTCCTCTCCTCTCTTCTCCTCTCCTCTCCTCTGGTGGAAGCTGCTGATGCTCTGTTGACCTTCACAACAACACATGGTCAACAGTTAGTGGTTGCATTCTGTATCCACACTACACCGTTTACATGCACAAACATGTGGAGCCAGACGTCCACGCTGTGACTGATCAACACTGTTGCTGATACTTTGTTTACCTGTGTGGTCATGTGACCTCGGCTGGGGTTGAAGAGGCCGTTGCTCTCATGTTTTTCTCTTCATCTGCAAGTGAAGGAAAAGACAAATAAAGTGGACGTGGTGAAAACGCTGTTTCTGCAGCAAACAGCTAAATTGCTGCTTCTTGTGATGTTTGTGTGATTGTGGTGCCTCCTAAGTCTTTTCAACCATGTAATTACTCATGTTTCAAAACAGTCAAGTTCTCAAGTATTCCACAACAAAGAAGTGCGATGTGCAAAGAGTGACTGCTGACAGTTTTCTTCTTCAGAATTCACAAAATAAATGATAAATGTGAGTCAACATGAGGGCTGAATCAGTCAGCCAGTGGGTGTCACACAACACAACGACACAAACCTCAACTAAGGTCCAACTGCAGTGTTTCTGAGACTCAAACTCTTCAAAGATTTTCATTTATTACAAAATAAACGTGAGAGATCTAGAGCAGTGTTTTATACTGAAGAGGTCACAGCAGCACACGTTCATTTAATACAATGATGGCTTCACAGTTTCAGTGTCCATCGTGATGTCGTTCCATTCAAACTGCACAATACCAGCGTTGATTACATCTACACTGCTGATCCTTTGAGGGGCGATGAAGGAAGCTGAAGCCAATCTCTGAGACTCCACAAGGGTTTCTGGAGCCTCTTCTACCAGCTCTCTACAGTCATGTCTTCACATCATGAACGCGTGAAGCCATGTTATGTTAAAACATAGCATGAAGAGCTTTGGATGATTCACAGCCAGTGTGTGGACGAGCGTCCTCACCCAGACTCGACAAAGTTCATACATGAAAACAACTACACAGAGACAACCATTCATGTTCATGTTCACATTCTCCACTTCACCTAACCACAATCTGTACATCTTTGTTCTATGGGGAGAAGTCAGAGGCCCTGCAGAGAGGCAGTGGAACCTTCTTCCTGTCCTGTGAGTCATCATTGCTAAATAATACCCAGTGCCTGTCAAGCATACGTTTCCATACTTCATTAATTTCATGATATGCTGCATCTTCTACGGTCAACAAACCACCACAAAGCACCTCAACTACACACAGACAATTTGCAGAGCATTTGTATGCACGCAGACACAATCAATAATCTACATGAACATATCAAAGAGACATCTGTTGTGTGCAGTCAGCAAGCCACAAAAACACCATTAGGGTAAATACTCTAATTTACACTTAGTTAATCTGTCCCGTGAGTCAATCCTTTTAAAGAATGGTGTGATTGCAGTAAAATAAATCTTCTGAAAGTCATTTAAGCTTCTATCAAAGTGACTGTGAGGTGCACAGGAGAAAACAATGACACTACTTATGCAGCTCTCTGCACTGGTGCTCACACTGCATCACTGGACACGTGCCACTCATCGAGACCTTGTGCAAAAACAGAACTGTGAAAGAGTACGATCACATGATTCATCTGTTGGCTTTTTTTTAAAACAACGTATAACTTTGTGGAATCCACTCATTTCAATTCATTAATTCTGTGATTAAAAAACACAAATGTGGAGGATGTTGAAGGATTAGACTGAAACACTTCAATGTGATTAACAGTGTTTGGAAAACATCAAATAAAAAAGACATTATACACACACACACACATACTCTCTCTATATATATATATATGCTTGTGCATTTTATATAATTGGGCATTGTGAGGAGGTTCAGCTGCAGAAGAGTAGCGTTAGTTAGTTAGTTAGTTAGTTAGTTGTGCTTTAACAGTTCATACAAACACTGTTTTATGTCCAACCTGCTGACAACTCTTTCAAAAAGCTCAAATCCATGGGCCATAATTCTACAACGCTTTACGTGACGTGGACGTGACGCTTAATGAAGATTAATGTCATGCCCACTTTCACCTCTCCAAAAACCAAAATATTATGAATGCTTTAAGTATCTGTGGATCTTTGTTTGTCACAGACTGTCATGATCTTCTCTCTGTAAAAATGTCACCTTTCCTTAATCATGTGACACACTCATGCAAGCAACCACTGTTTGCAAATAATGACTGCCTTATAGCTCCTCCCAGAATTACAGCTCACTGTCTGATAAATCGTTTTCAAACTGTGTCCATGCGACATCTTCGGGTCTTTGCTCGGCACAATGAAGCTTGATATCTGGTTTTAAATCTTAAGACAAAATTAATCAGGGAAAAGATAATGATGAACAAGTGAGAGACTGATTACATTGCTGCCTCGTCATAAACCTGCATTAATCATGATAATTTTCCTCACCGCGACACCTCCAGTGTGCTGCGATACCATCACCGTGTCACTGCCGTCGTATTAACTGGAACGCAAATTCCTGTCTGATATCAAAGTGTAGACGGAGTTGTTTTTATCTCACCCTGCTGATTTCACTCTGAACTGAACAAACAGCATCAGTAAATCTGCAAATGACACCTATAAAGACATCTGCCAACATCTGTGGCAACAATAAAAGACTTTACAGTCTCACAAAGCAACAGTTAGTGAATGGAAACATGAATTGTTTGATTGGAGCAACAAATCCATGTATAGCTTCTTTATCAATAAACCCACAAACAGCAGTTTATGGGTTTATTCCACACACACACACACACACACACAGAGAGAGAGAGGGAGAGTGTGTTGTGCGACCCTGTTCATCCTTCAGAGGATCAGAGGTTTTGTCGCTGTAGGTGTTGGCGATGACTCACACCAGCAAATTGCCGCGTTTCAAACGGCTTTCAAATGACTTCCCTTGCAGTCAGGTGGTGTGCAGATAACTGATAACACTTTTCATTTCTGGGAGTTTTGTGCGACTCATCTTTCCATCTGTTTTGTCTTAACTGGAGATATAGGCTGTTACGGTGTGTGCTGGGTCTACACTACAGTACGTACACAGAGCACTGCAATGCAGACACACGAGCTCAGCGCTGGTCATAGAATCATCAGAAGCCCGGCCTAAAACCTCCATCTGTCATCTCCCACTGAGATGAGTGGGGAAAACACTTTTGGGCACAGCCTATTTAGTCCGTCATAAAAAGGCTAATTTAAGATGACAAAAGATTACCGAGGATACACAGGGCTTTCCAGTCGCTTACCTGTAAAGGCTGTGCTGTCAATCCCCCACAAGAGACATAGAGTCATCATTAGCAAATGTAAATACTGACACAGCCGCTCTCCATCTTTATTTATTCATATCTTTTTCTATTCGGTCTACATTTCATATATACATACATATTTTTATATTGCACTCAGTTCTGTATATTCTGCTTTTCGCACGTTTACGTCTCTATTTTAAGAGATTGTCTCTTTTTATTCTGCCGTGTTGTTTCTCATCCTGTTGATGCCCCCCGCGTTGTCATTGTTTGTCTTATTGAGGTGAACGGTGGCTCTGTGGGAGCACCAGTACAGTGACAGTAAAGACTATTCTATTCTATTCTATTCTATTCCATTCTATGTTTTTGTGATTGTGCAAAGAAAACCAGACTTTTATAAAACTACATGTTAGTCTGACTGGATCAAAGTCAGACTAACATACTCAGATAATGGGATTAAATTGCCACGACAGAGTCGGATTAAAGAATAAAAGCCTTTGTTGGAGATTGTTGAAGATTCAGACATAAAGACTACCGAGCTATGAGGGGTGTGCGGCCACACTTCATTCAATAAATCAGTTCCCTGCTCGTGCTTGTAAACTGGGACAAGGACAGACGTCAGTTAAACGGTGCAGTAGCTCGACTAAACGGTGCAGGTGCCTGCAAACCTGCAGCCTGACCTGAGAGAAGAAAACAACATACACACTCACATACAATTAAAAATCCATTTCAGATAAGCTTGTGCATCATCGCTCCCATACAATACAATCAAAAAGACGTTGTTACTCGGTGACGATCGTGAACGTAACCACGTCACATGGATGCACAGGGACGTATGGTCTGTAAAACGCGTTTTCCCTGCCAGTGCATCTGCAGTGTGTGGCTTTGCCATCTGTGCTCTCCAGTGCAGTGATTACGAACGATGTGGATGCAAGCTATTATTCTAATAAAGTCTCATGCAAGGTTCTACTGTAGTACATAAGAGGCAGCTGGCTGCAGGCCCAATATCCTGTCATGAGGCCTTTAGAGCACAGCACTGGCTCAGAAGCGTGTGCACGGCTGTGTTTTTGTCACTTTCAATGGTGTGTTTGCTGATGCATGTGCCAGGTGTCTACAGGGGAGGGGGGGGGGAGATTGATGGTGAGTGCTGATGTCGCATGCCCTGATATGAGTCGCCTCATCAACCTCAAATTCACTGCCTGCTTCTGGCCTCCGACGCCATTCGTCACTGACGCCGCCGGTTTCTCAAAGGTTGCAAAGCGCATTTCGCAGCTAATATTCAAGGGGGTAAATAATTTCTGAGGAGCAGACAATGAGAGAGTCGGACAGCAAACGGCACAATGGGCACACATTATTCACACAGGATGCTAACCCTTCCCCAGGGCTCCATCGACTCACACCATAACTCTTCTCACGGGACTTTATTTATGCCACAGACGCTCGGCATTCAGCGAGTGTTCGCAGCTTATTCTCTCACATCATTTGTATTGGCTGATGGATTCAAATATTAGTTTTAGCACCATATTCATCAAGATGGAGATGTTCAGCCATTACAGATTACTCACCAAAGGGTTGGTGTTCATTCACAGCACTGAGAGAGAACACAGAGGCGTTTTTCTTTAAAGGACTGGGGAAGGATTTAAGGCTGCAGGAAGGAAGGAAGGAAGGAAGGAAGGAAGGAAGGAAGGAAGGAAGGAAGGAAGGAAGATATTGGGAACATTAGATTTGGTGTCATTTTTTTTTCTTATGAGTGAAAAACATCATTGAATTGTATTGATTTGTACAATTTTCTGCTTGATTTTTCAAACTATTTTGTTAAAAAGGTGCTTGTGGTGACTTCTGGTTTAAATAGTGTTGGTGATGCCGAGGCCTCAGTCCACATTGTTTATTCTCTTTTTATTCTGCACATTACATATTCATGTCTGTTACTAATGTCTCCTTGATAATGATTAATAACCATATTTAAATGAAGATTTCACTCTCAATGGATTGGATTATTATTGATGGGAAAAGAGAGACAAAGCGAGACGTGTTAGCTCTGCCGTGTGTCGGCAAGGAGACCAGACATTTTCATTTAAATCGCTTGTTTGTCACGTTATCATCAGTTAAAAAGAAACATGCAGGCCTTTGAGTGGCACTAATGAGATACTTATTTTAAACAAAAAAAACTACGGGCTGTCAGCTTTTCTACAGAGCTGCTGAAGTATAAACACATGCAGTAACTGTTGTGTAACACTAAGTTGCACCCTCTGACATGGACATGTGTGTGTGACTCATGCAGACACTGATGAAGCTCCATCAGAACGACTCTGCGTGAAGACAGAGAAATGGACTTCAACAGATGAGTGGATCGAACGGATCTTAAATAGACAATAATCTGTGAAATCAGAAACATATTTACCTGAACACAATAAAAACGTGGTGTCCTGGTGCATGCATGTATCAGACATTAGAGAAGGTTAATGTGGCTTTCAGCAAACTTGATGTAAAAACCCAGATGAAAGTGTAGATTATTGTGTGGGTGGTGTGCATTGTGTTGTAGGAACCTTACGGTGCAATTACTTGTCCCTTCCCTCCCCTGACAAAATGGCGTGGGTGGAAAAGCTTCAGTTAATCATGAGCTCTATTTTACCACTTTCAGGTAGAGACCCTTCCTGTGTGAGGGGGCTGCATTAGCACACTTGCCAAAAGATCCCCAGCCAGCATTACCATAATTGTGGCCAAAATGTCAGCAAAAAAAACCCACAGGGACTTCATCTTTTCCCATCTCCTTTTGTCTGGAGCAGGTGAGTTTTTTCTGCCGCCATCCCATCGTCTGTCCAACACAGAAACTGCAGAGAAAGTTAATTAAATGGAACAAAAGGCCGTTTTTACAGGGAGCCGTCAGCGGCTGCACAGGTTCATTTGTGTGTAATGTACATTACAGTAAGAGAGGGGAAGTGTGTTTGAGGCAGAGAGGCAGAGAGGCAGAGTGCATCTCTGAGGAAGAAATGGAAGTATTAATGTGTGTGTGTGTGTGTGTGTGTTTATCTGATCTCAAGTGTGTGTATTCCATTAAATGCAAGCAGTGTTAATCTACGTGAGTGGCCAAGCAGGCGGCAGAGTGTGAGTCAGTGCGGGGGTGCGGACATGGAGAGAGGGTAAAGGGCCAACTAATGCTGAGTGGCAGTTGATAATGCCAGACCGTTATATCAGCATCTGCCCTCCGGCTCCACGCTTACCTCTCTCACCGAGGCTGCTGCTGCTGCTGCTGCTGCTTCTGCTGCTGCTGCCATCCAGCATTTCCACGCATAGACACACACAAAACAAACGCACGCACAATAACACAACTGCGGCACGGACACTCTGCATTCTGCAGCATACATCCCTGCACAAAATCTAATCACACAGAGGTTATGTGGTGCCTCAAGCCATCGCATCAAATTACAACTTCATTTGATGTTCAAATCTCGTGTGCAAACACAGACTCGGTCAAGTTTCTGCATCAACACTGAAACAAAACATGCTCTTATTTCCCCCACAGAGCCCACACTGTGTGATCTCTGCTCTACTTAATTACTTGTGTCTTTGATAAGATTAAAACTCCCTGTGAGAAATGACACTTAATATGATATTAACATCCAACGACACAGTGTTTCTCTGCTCAAGTGAGAATTATCATAAATCTAACATTTACACTGGCAGGGCGTGACATTTTAAATCGGCCACACATTAATCACTTATTAAAGTTGGCCTCGTGTGATTCTGACACCTGCAGTTAACGTCCCATTCATCACCGCGTACAGTCCCCGCCTGTGGTCCAGAGAATATACAGTGTCATTATTAATGTCATGATTAAATTCGCACACACGCACACACAGCTGAAATGTAAACATGTGGTAAGAAAAGAACCCGTGTGTGGACTGACAGCTGGATTTAAAGGCACACGAGGTCAGAGCAGAGGCCTGAAGTGTGAGGAAGTCTGTGAATCAACATGTTTTTACTTCAGCAGCCGTCGCTGTGTGCTGTTCTCGCTTCACTCCGCTGATTATCACACACGCACGCACGTTCTTCTACCCTTGAACCACATTTCACCACATGCTCCATTACTGTGGACCCTGAGAGCGACTGGCTGCTGCTGCTGCTGCTGCTGCTGCAGCTTTTGATTTTAAAACATTAACAGAGTAAAGGGAGTTGAAGAAGAACACAGGTGAACACACTCGAGTTGCTCGTATCATCAAAGCAAACCTTTGACTCAGTCAGAGACGTTTAAATTACAAACCACTGCTTTTAAACTAAAAATCTCTGCTTCACGTGGTGAGGAAAGACTTCTCTGAATCCCTGCACTGTGTCGTGTTTATGATACGGTGCATGTGCTTTTAATAGTGAGTAATAGTTTTGGTTTAAAATCAACTTGAATGCATGTTATTCACTGTTAGGAATGACCAATTATACTGTAGACCTGCAACTAATCATTATTTTCATCATCGATTAATCTGTCAATTTTCTTCACGATTTATCGAGTAATCGTTTGTCCCATAAAATGTCAGAAAACATTGATCAGTGTTTGTCAAACGTGGAAATGATGATGTTCTCAAATGTCTTTGTTTTTGTCCACAAACCAAAATGATTCACTTTCATTGATTTCTTTGTTAAATGGAGCAAAGAAACCAGAAAATATTCACATTTAAGAAGCTGAAACAATCAGAAATCTTGTGCTAATCATGAAAAAAGATTTGAACCGATGAATTAATGATCAAAATAGTTGACGAGCTCTAACTGTGTGTTTATTTTTACTTATCAATCATCAGATGTTAAGTCACAGAAACTGTCTGATCCGTCTGTTCGAACTGCTGCAGAGACAAAGCTGCACAAAATAGTGGCCTCTGTAAAAATAAGGCCCTAAATCATCCATCCATCGTCAACACACGACGGTCACGCATCAATCCAAGCTGACACTGAGCAGAAGGCTCTGGACACACACTGTCCATCACAGGAGCAGCACACAGAGAGGAACAACCATTCACTCTCCCAGACGCACAAAGGCCCTTATATTCCTACTGGATCATCGTCAAGCGGGATAAACTCTTCTTAATGTTTCTCATTAGACCTTTAACACATATGATTCATCACCACTTCCACTGCCTGTGCTGTCCAGTTCTTCACAGTACAAGCATGTCCTCTCTCCCCTCATTTAACTCCTGACACTTTCACAGTGTTTCAGATTTCAGTGGCCACGACTCTGTGCTACAGCAAAAACATTATTATAGTCACACACATGGAAGAAAAGAAGAGAGCACAGAGTCTGACCGTCACATCTTCACCTCACGGAACTCTCACACATCATGAATGAAACCGTGACGCTCTACTTTAAGTGTGTGTTTTGCAGACTTGTTACAGAGTGTTGTGCCACGTCTCAGTGGAGACACAATGGCTGGTGATGAGAGGCCATGTTCAGAGGACAATGTGCTGCTGACGGATGGAGAGCAGCGAGGAATTATGCGAGACAGCAAGTGGAAAATTGTGCAATCACTGGAAATTGAGCAAACACTGATCAGCAAAGCGCCGCTGCATGCAGCCGACGGCCTCGTGAACCGTGAGGGTGAGGAGCGTGAGGAGCGTGAGGAGGGTGAGGAGGGTGAGGGCCACCGCAGACAAAAGCCTCTCACAAAGGCTGGAGAGAAAGATAAATCCGCCACTGGTGAGCCTCCCACATCTCAGCCAGTCTGTGGAGCACAGCACCAAATGATCCTCATTGATAGCCAGCGAACGAGGTCACACTATACTTTCCATGGCCCCTGAATCCGAATCAAGCTCCGGAGCAGAGGAAGGATGCTGCACACTAATATGTGAGAAGGGAAAATGGCCGTGCACCAGCTCCATCTCTACAATTTTCTCTTTTCATTGAGGAAAAGTACTATTTCATTCATGCCATTTCCGTTCATTCATCAGCTGGGGCCAGCCTAGACTCACGCTGCCATCTCCACACCAACATTCTTATCAATGGAAGTGACGTCAGAACTGCCTGCAGCTGGGGGGGTGGTGTCGGGTGAGGTGTGCGCGTGTGTGTGGATGGGGGGGAGGTGTCACGTGGTTCCACTGAGGGTATATACAATAAAGTTGCGCTGACCGTGGTGCTGAAAACAGTCACTCAATTGTACATTTGCGCCTCTGCTGCTGTCATACAAACACACACAAGTCAATAAAGACGCCACTTTGTTTTTTATCTTCTTCTTCATGTTGGTCACAGGCTGAAGACAGAGAGACAGACAGAGAGAGAGACAGAGAGAGGGGGACACACAGAAATTCTCTCAGGTGATCCACTATTCATGAAATAATCTTGGCTTTACCCGCGCGTCGTGAGTTTACACCACGTCCCCACCCCTGAGTGGGATTCCAGGTAAGTGAAACGGCATGTTTTTCTCCATCATTCACGATCTAATGTGATAGACTTTTATTTTAAAAATGTCTTATTTAGTTTAATTTGATTTTCATAATAGGACTTTAAGATTGTGTAAAGTGAAGAGGAGGATTTTTCCAGTTAAATCTGAACTTTATCAGTAAATAACATCTGTTCGCTGCAGCTGTTGCGACTGTTGTTGTTGTTGTTGAGCAGTTTCTGCGTGACTTTTTCAAATGGAACAAAAACGGAATATATTTTTCCACGAAAAAAAATTACATTTTTACTTTATGTTTTTATGACATTAATACATTTATTAACAATTGAGTTTTTATTATATACATTTTAAAATATAGGGAAATAATAAAATAGTAATACATGGAAGAAAAATGTCTTGTATTTATTTTGAGGCGATGACTGAATTCTTTTTGCGTCTAATGCGCAGATAATGACATTAATGCGCGCAGCTGCTGCTCTCGAGCATCTTATAATTTCGGTGGTGATTTAACAGACGTGAGTGTAACAAAAAAAATCTGGTTCCATGGTCAAAAAAACACCCCAAAATTTGAAATGTCATTTTAAGAGATTTCATTCTAATCGAATTAGAGTCTTACGCGTGTACTGTGGGCTTTGACTCACTCATTAAGAGGATTTATTTCGTTTGCACTCTTAATGATCCGGTTCATAAAAATGTTAAAAGTGCCTGCTGCGCTGCGCTGCTCACATTTACGCTCGTCTGCATTCCACCACTGCCACTGAGGAGAAACATGCTCACACCACACAAGGACAAAGACGCGTCTCATACACTGGCTGCTGCCACGTCCCCTCTGCACACGGACACATCTTCCCCTAAATTTAACACCCAGCACATTCACAAATTGGATGGAGCGCCCAGAGACCGCAGGGTTAAACAACTGAAACGTAGCCAGCGGCTTTACGCATGACTTCCCCGTGCGTGCCGTCTTTATGCCAATATCCTCCCGGTCACACTGCCTGGCACTGACGCATGGAAATCCCAAAATCAGAGCAAATACAGGCAAAAAAACCTAAGATCAGTTTGTGTTCGGATTATCTTTTTTAAAGAAAGAAAGAAAGAAAGAAAGGCTTAAAATGTCAAGAGGCGCGCGCGCTTTGGTTTGCTTGACTTGGAGGATGAGGTGAGGCTTTTTTATCTTTACCAGAGAAAAGGCTGAAAATGTAATAAATGTAATCCTTTGATGTGAATTTCTTGACTGTTTGACAGTTTGCGTCGTTCGATCCCGTGGGAATGAAAAAAAAAGCTTAATTCTCAAATCAAACGCACATTGGGAAAACGATGAGTACGTGAACGCACGAGCACAGAACAGAAATGACGAGATTCCGAGCACAATTTCTGCATGCAAATGAATGTGTGGCTTTTGAGAGACATGTCCACACAATGACGCCTGCTTTACTTGCGCTCAGATTACGCAGCAATGGCTAAACAAATAAATTAAATAAATCTCATTACAAGAAAAAAAACACAAACTAAAATTTGGCTTTCAAATAAAAACAGGACAATAGAAAACCTGTTAGGCGAGGACAGAAAGAGCGAGGTTTAAGTTTCTTTGCTGCATGTGACATGGCTCATTGAACTGCACTTCAGCGCGCGCTTTGTCCTAAAACGCTCATTAAATTGCTCACAGTATTGAGTGCTTCTGTGTGGCAGCTTCAAGGTGAACACATGAGTGACAGGATATGTAAATGATATTTATGCTGCGTGCTGGAAAGCAAAAGTGAGTTTCTATATTTGAGACTGGCCTTTCCATGCAAATGCTTCAAAAATCTGCTCCTACTGCAAATCACACGTCATTATTATTATTATTATTATTATTATTATTATTATAATAAAGAAAAAAACAAAAAATGAGAAGTAGTGATGTGTGTAAACATGTCTTCTCCCTCTGCCTCATTCCTTCTTCTTCAGGTGCTTAACCTCCCTCCTGCCAGTTCTGCATGGTCATGACCTGTCATCACGCCCCTTCCACAGCCCACCTCATCCTATTGGTCCTGCTCATTGTCACTCCACAGCTGGCTGGCACCGCCCCTGTGTTGGGTGAGGGAGGGGAAGGAGGGGTGGAGGGGCGCACCCGGACGGACCATAAAGAGGACAGCCTCGCCCCCTTCCTCTTGCCCCCACCCCAAAGTCCACCCGGCCCTGAGAACGCCTCCTCAGACAGGAGCGGAGGTCCAGGTCAAGATAAACAATCAGATAAAGCCACGGACACTGCGCAGGTGCTTGCCGTGCTTTTGGAGGCCCTGGACCAAACGGGGGAGAGTGGAGGCCAGCTGAGCAGCAAAACAGGCTGGGGAGGAGAACAGAGTTGGGGGCTGCCCTCCTTCCTAGGGTTGAATGGTGGCGTGATAAGGAGAACAGGACAGACAGAGGGAGACAGGAGGCTGGAGGAGATGAGAGAAGGGAGAAGGGCTGATAAGGCGATTGAACAGCTAATTGTGGGCCGTTTGACAGCTGACTTCAACGAAAGGGAGGAGAATAAAAAGACAAGGTCAGAGGAGGATCCAGGCTGGTCAGTGGAGGATAAGGAATCAGATAGTGTAAGTGAGAAGGAAGGGAAAGAAGAAGAAGAAGGAGAAGAGGGACAGGATGAAGGAAATGATTTAGAAAGGTTCTCAGACGATGCCAGACCAAGTTCCACAGCACAGGGAGTCGATTCCTCTCTGCAGCGCAAAATACGAGGTTACTTCCAGAACATTGACTTGGGTCTCCAAGATAATGAGATCCTGCCTCCACTGAAGGGCTACAAGGCGTACAACACTCAGCTGGCACAGGCTGCAAAGAAGCTGCACTGGAAGGACAACGCTGCCGGCAACCGAGCCGCCAAGGGAGGCAACTTCATGGATGATTTTGAGGATGAGGGAGAGGAGCTGGAGGAGGAGGTTGAGGAAGAAGAGGAGACCCTTTCCCACATGGAAGAGGAGGCGAGGGCTCGTGCTGAGAAACAGGAGGTGCTCAGGCAGCAGGAGGAGGCAGAGCGAGCAAGAGAGGAGGAGCAGAGGTTGGCAGACATTGCCTCTGACATGCTGCTGCAGTACATGGGCAGGAAGCAGCAGTCGTACATGAAGCCCCGCGAAAAAAGCAGCATGGGCGCTGCAGGCAACACTGCCGAGGACAAGCGCTCCGAGGAGGTCCTCCCAGATGAAGATGACCTAGACCAGCAAATGATTGACAGGCTCATTGAGATCAGCAGCAAGCTGCACCTGCCTGCTGATGATGTGGTTGAGATTATTAGTGACGTGGAGGAGAAGAAGAAGAAAAGGAAAGAGCTGCAGCAGCAGCCGATCAACAGCAACCCTGTGGCTCCGCGCTTCAGGCCTCTGGTGCCTCCTCCTCTGGCAGCTCCGCCCATCTACCACTACACAGCCTCGAAAAACCCCAAGAAAAACCCCTACAAGTACAACAAGTCCAACAAGAAGTGGCACAAGGACAAAGTCAAATCATACAAACAGGAATATTGGTACAAGCCTCAGAAGCAGCTCGATTATTGGTATAAACCGCAGAAACAGTTTTTGGCCTTCCCTTCCTATCCATACTACCAGAAGCCATATCGTGCATACTACCCCGTTTATTTCCCATATCCCAAAGCACAGTATTATGGCAAGCCCGCCCCCTCCAGAGAGGAGCTGTTCGGGCCTCAGGAACTTGACCTCCAGGCCCCAAGGCGCAGACACAGGGGCGGGGGTAAGAACCGTGGACAGGGCTGGAGGCAGCAGCCACCGCCGCGCCTGCCCCTCACACCTTATATCTCTAACTATATCCTTCCTCACCCACGGACCTACCAACCCTTACCCCCTCCCAAACCAGTAACCCCGCCCAGGAGAGGCAGGCCTTCCCCGTATTACTACCCACAAATCACACCGGCAGATGACTATGAGGAGGACGGGCTGGTGCCTCAGGTGGACAGTGAGGAGGAACTGGAGAATTTTATTGAGCGGATCTACATGAAGCGCAGAATGTACTGAGAGACTTTTTCGGACATTTGTCAGGTCAGATGGACAGACAGACAGACAGACAGACAGACAGACAGACAGACAGACAGAGGGGGGATAGAAGAAAAGCCAAAAGAGAAGTAAAAAAAAAAAGACTCAGAGGAGGAGGAGGTGTGGGTTTTGAGCCTGAGGGAAACTTAAAGGACAAGAAGTGAAAGGTTAAGATTTCTGTTGTTTAAATCACTGTTTTTTTTGTTGATTTTCCTCAGTCAGGGAGAGGATGGAGGGCTTTGAGTTTCAGCTCCCTGTCACCATGTTCAGCCTCCTGCTCAGTTTACATTATGAAACAGAACATACCATAGTGTATGTCTGCCGCCATTCAGGTCTGTCTCTGATGCTCTTGCATTCGTCAGAGATTTATATACACACACACACACACACACACACGTTTACAACATCCATCTGTACTTTCTGTTCGATGCCTTGTTGTTTTTCATCTTATCTGCACAAACATGACAAACTGAACACTGTTGACAGAATGTTTTTGTTGTGCGTGTGAATCGTGTCAAAGGTTTTACAACACCCTTCACTTATCCAGGCTTTATTGATATTTCAGCACGGGAATCGAGTAAATGTCGAAAGAAAAGGGTGAAAAGTGAAAGATCATGGGAAGTTAACAGGGAAAAGTCTATTTACCAGAATGAAGAAATTGGTTAAAAGTCGATGCAAACAAATATGAGAGTGTCCTAACTTTTGTTGATGACAAACCTTAATCAAAGAGATTCAACTTTGAGAAGAACTGGACAGAAGGTGAAAGCATCGTCAAACTAACTTTGATGCTGATGCCGATTTTACATTTAAGGTCAAAGTTTTCCATGATTTTTATTGGTGTTTCTTTACTCCTATATATACTCCTGTATTGTTGTTTTTTCAGTAACTCCTGGAGAAACTGAGGTGTTGTAGAACATTTGACCTGTGGTGTTGTTGCCTTTCTTACTTCCAATTAGACCAATTTACAAAGATACACACATTTTTTGTTTTTTAAAACGAAAAATTCAAAAGAGTTTGATTTCTTCCTTACGGTTCTACATTCATCGCTGCAGTCCCAGAGAAACCCTGTGGACTCCAAAAGCACAAACTCAAACAACACTTCCAACCTGGTGGACTAAGGGTTTTTGGGCTAATCATTTTGAGATTACATATATGTGTATATACATACATACATATATATACGTATATATATATATATATAAACCATACCCATTTTCTCATTTCTTTAAAAAAAACAAATAAAACTAAGAAAGAAAACATTGACATCACGTTCTGTGTTTGCAGCTTCTTCTCCACAAAGAGGCTGCAAGAGTTGAGTTCATTTTCAGGAGAAATTCATTGAGAAGTCTGAGGCGGGGAAGTCAGGGATTGTGCTTAAATCGTAACAATGCACGTCTTTCTACTTGCATCTTAAAAATGAACAAAAAAAATGAACAAAAAAAAGAGGAAAAAAATAAAACAGTGTGGAGAACTCAAAGACGGTTGTTTTCTCTGAATAAACTGTGAACTTTTCAAAAAAAGAAATCTCAAAGGAAAGAGGGCCACTGTGTCCGCAGTGACGCCGTCTGTCTTGTAAAGGAGAGTGTTGTTGTTGATGTCACCTTTAGCATTGTAAGATGTACAGTGTGAAATAAATATGCCTGTGCAATGTGTAAATAACAGCATGACGATTACTAGTTTTGCTATATGATAAAAAAAATAAAAGCAATTATTTTATTAAAGTTCAGTTTTTGAATGGCTTTTTGCAGAGTGCTATGTTGTACAGCAAACGACAAAAACCCAAGAACCATAATTATGTTGCAGTGGCATCAATGCTGAGAGAAGAGGCAGTTAATTATCGCCACGTCTTCTCCCAGATAATCAAAACGAAAACGGGGGAAAAACTGAGTACGGTAAGAACGACTGGAGATAAGAAGAAAAATATCAGAATAAAGGAGCAAAACAGTAACTGCAGTGATTGATGAGTCACATGATTGGTGGATGAGTCATCCATCTGTACACTTTACTGCGCAGGACCGCGCGCGCTCGCACACACGCACGCACGCACGCACGCACACACACACACACACACACACACACACACACACACACACTTTGTCTTTGAGTTGTGTAGTAATTTAGCTGCTGACGTTCAAGATAAAGACTCACGTTCACTCCTGAGTGGAGGTGTTTGGTGGATTCCTTGCTTCCAAACTCTTCCTTCATAATATGAGCAACATTCCCTCCTGCAATAATTTCTTTATATAATTTGCCTCTGGCTACTGATTGTTTGTCAAACGCTGACATAAATCTGCAGGCTGTCAATACGGCGCGTGTTATTTTGCCAGGTTGCTCAGCGTTGATTGGATCGTAGCTTCCATGGCTTTTCTCTGCTCGCTGAGAGATCCCTGTACAGCATGTTATGAATTCAGAATGTTAATCACAGCTCGGACCTTCTGTCGATGTCCCAGCTGGATACTTGTGGACTGACTGTAAGGATGAATATATTTATTTGATGTGGCCACAACTGTGAACATGGGCCAGTTGTTCTGTGATGCCAGCAGGACTGTGAGTGAGTGAACTGTAACACTGCTGAAATGTAATCACACTCCTCAACGTTTGTGTCTCTTTAAATCAGTGATGTTCTCTTTAGAATGACGTGGTATCTCATATTAGTTTAGTGCTCTGCTTTGGTGAGAAGTGCGTATTTCAGAAATGTGTTGTCCTCACCTGCAGTGGAGACAAAAACTGCATCCCAGGTCTGTGCTGTCCACCAGATGCTTTCTGTCCAACTCTGAAAGGTGAAAACAAATTCAGTCAGTTTACATCAAAAAGTCTTCAATAAGAACTTAATGGCTTATTACAGGAGGCAGGAGAATAGAAACACACACAAATAAAATAAAACAGAATTTAAATGTGGACAATACAGTCAACATTTAACTTTTACATGAACAGTATAATAACATACAGATGATCAAACACGTTAAAAATAAAACAACACAGAACTACATGATGAAATGACATAAAACATTAAAATGTAAATGCGTATACATAACAACTACAAGCTAAACTACATCACGCACAATAACAATCATCAAATGATTGAATGAATGACTAAAACACAACTTACAAATAAACCTAATACACCTTAAACAATGAATGGGTACAGCTCTGTTTTCTTTTAGCCAGCACAGTTTTATTTATGATATTAATAGTGAATGTGGATAATCTTTGTGCAGTCTCTGCAGGAAGCATGTGCAGTCTCTACAGGAGGAAGCATGTGCAGTCTCTGCAGGAGGAAGCATGTGCAGTGTCTGCAGGAAGCATGTGCAGTCTCTACAGGAAGCATGTGCAGTCTCTACAGGAAGCATGTGCAGTCTCTGCAGGAGGAAGCATGTGCAGTCTCTGCAGGAGGAAGCATGTGCAGTCTCTGCAGGAGGAAGCATGTGCAGTCTCTGCAGGAAGCATGTGCAGTCTCTGCAGGAGGAAGCATGTGCAGTCTCTGCAGGAAGCATGTGCAGTCTCTGCAGGAGGAAAGTCTCTGCAGGAGGAAGCATGTGCAGTCTCTGCAGGAGGAAGCATGTGCAGTGTCTGCAGGAAGCATGTGCAGTCTCTACAGGAGGAAGCGTGTACAGTCTCTGCAGGAGGAAGCATGTGCAGTCTCTACAGGAAGCATGTGCAGTCTCTGCAGGAAGCATGTGCAGTCTCTGCAGGAGGAAGCATGTGCAGTCTCTGCAGGAAGCATGTGCAGTCTCTGCAGGAGGAAGCATGTGCAGTGTCTGCAGGAAGCATGTGCAGTCTCTACAGGAGGAAGCATGTGCAGTCTCTGCAGGAGGAAGCATGTGCAGTCTCTGCAGGAGGAAGCATGTGCAGTCTCTACAGGAAGCATGTGCAGTCTCTGCAGGAAGCATGTGCAGTCTCTGCAGGAGGAAGCATGTGCAGTCTCTACAGGAGGAAGCATGTGCAGTCTCTGCAGGAGGAAGCATGTGCAGTCTCTGCAGGAGGAAGCATGTGCAGTCTCTGCAGGAGGAAGCATGTGCAGTCTCTACGTACAATCTACGCTCTGTGTGGTGATGCAGGGCAGAAATTGCAGTCATTCTTTTGCACTGTATTTTGCTAGTTGTTTTGTCTTTACAGATATTTCAATAGGCCATAAGGACTGAGTGGGTTATTATCTATTGAATATTGAATGTGAAGCTCAAGCATGAAATGAAGTCATTGTGAGGGAAAAACAATCTTTCAATCATAAGGTCGGAGCTGCACTTTGGCAAGAGAAAAACTGCATTTTGATGGTGGTCCTGGTGCTTTACAGATATTCCAACAGGTAAAAATGACTGAGTGGGCTGTAATCTCTCAAATATAAGCTTCAACCATGAAATGGAGTTGTTCTATGGCACAGGCAAACTTTCAGATACAAGTTACGAGCTGCTAAAAAGGAAACGTCTGTATTTCATGTTCATTTTATTTTCTAACAGTTGGATCCCTGGCTCTATGGTTTGGTGACATGTGCTGAGAGGACGCTCACACGGCGCAGCGTATGAAAAGAAAGCGTTAAGTCCTCTTTCACGTAAACATGTTGACAAGCTGTGCACAAAAAGAACATTGTCGCGTTGCTTCTACTTACATTGCCACGTTCTCCATGACTTACACAATCCAGATTGAAAAATTGCCAACACAATAGAGCAACTGTGACTGTGATCACATTATAATCATTTAGACTTGGCCTGGTGGGGGTGCTGTAATTAAAATGCTATTTGAATGTTCCAAAAGCCTCCAACTCTCTCGGCTGGAAGCTCATACATCGAGCTTAAACATCCAGCCATGCTGTACATTCAGCTGACATAAAAGAGCAATTTAGTAACGGCCCCGAGAATCTCATGCTTTTACAAGAGCAGAAACACGAGGGGAAACGATGCAGCCATTAATGTGATATATTTAATACAAGGGATTTAAGATCTTTCAGATTGTGATTCAGATATGATTGTTACTTCTTTAGGTTCCACCACGTGAGGAACACTGGTTTGTGTTTAAGGCGTCGATAACGTGCGGCACATGAAATACGACCAAATTATCACTGCAAAAACCAACACTGGCAATGGATGGTGAATTTCTTTTTTTCAAAGTGCGCCGGTGACTTTGTGGAACCATGGCGATTCACTCAAAAAATAAAAAATAACCCGAATATTCTTCTCCTTTTATATAGTTTTGATAAACTAGTTTTTTTTTTTAAACTATTCTAAAGCTAATCAGAGCATTCACGTCGCTCTCAAATGACAAAACACTCATTTCCTCACATCCTTCGTGGCATTTATTCTGCAACATGACCCCTTTTTAGTTGCAGTATTTATTAAATTGAATTTAACTTGGGAGTTAAAGACTAACAAAGCATGTGCTGCTGCCTTTTCTGACCCAGTGAACACGTAAGTTTTCTTAATTAGACAACGAGTGAAAATCAGCACTTGCAAAGTCAATGATGTGTTCAACAGCAAACATAAACTCCTGATTTTGTTCATAAGAAATGATGCTGCTCATGCGCTAAATCAGGGAGGTGTCAAACATACGGCCCGCGAGCCAGAACCAGCCCACCGGAGGGTCCGATCCGGCCAGCAGGAAGAATTTGTGATGTGATGTACTTTATTTTTCAGATAACTGTGAATACATGTAAGATGTAATGCACACAAAACTTATTATTATTGATGAAATTTCCGGTTGTTCATAACATGTTTTGTAAAAAGATTAAAGATTATTCTTGTTTACAGGTTATTAACTGAACTAAAGTTTAGAGACAGCCCTGCTCTGGGTTAAATACTATTCACATTTTAAATTAACGATTTATTGTCTTTGTAGGAGTTTACAGCTTTTTTGATATTTGTTCAGCTTTTTATATCAAACAAGAAGAATATCAACAAAAACATCTAAATCAAGAACAAAAACTAGTGTACACCTCAGAGGCCGTCAGTTTGAAGCATGCGGACAAAACTGTATTCCTTGTGTTTCTGTTTGGTTTGCAGTCGTTGCTGAGACACTCTGAGATCATTACACATATTTTTATGTGCGATATTCTTGACCTCAAGGTGGCCCCTCATACTCGCGTGCACTTCTTTTGTCTGTTAAACGACCATTGTTGAACATAATCTTTGCCATATAATATGCCTCATCAGCCATGCTTTTAGCAGCCATTAGGACTACAGAGGGAGAGCTGCAAAGGCCGTTTCCTTCAGACTGCCTTCTTTGTTTATGATCTCTGCAACCCCTTGTATTTTTGCCCCCTCCTTTCATCTCCCCTTTTTATCCCAATCTCTACCTTTGAGCCCATCGTCTCCCTTGTTCCTTAGTTATCCATAACCCCCATTCCTCCCCAACACACAACCTTCCTCCCCTTTTCTTCTTTATCCTCTCTCCATTTCTTGTTTTGTATGCAAGCCCCTAGGGAGGGAAATGGGAGAAAAGCACTCTCTCTGCACCACTGTCACAAAAGACTGGTGACTCATCGCCACTTATGTTCCCGTCTCCCACCTCCTACAAAAAACACACATGCTGGGAAAAAAACTCAAATTACTCCCTACCTGCCATGCACTTATGACACATACACACACACACACATATTTGTCAGCATGTACACCAGCACGCACAAACACACATATTTGTCAGCATGTACACCAGCACGCACACACACACACACACACACACACACACCCATCCTTTTTGACACATTCCAAAGCTCTTTTCATCAACCTCTGAAATTAAAATCCAAGTCACATCATTTCTTTAATCATAACGGTTGCAAATGGCATTAATTGGCGTGTGCTGCCGATCATCTCCTCTGAGACGACTCCAGGTTTGTAAAGGCATTCTCATGCTAATCAGGGAATTAACGCACGGGGACAGACAGTTAAATAGAGAGCTGTTCATCAAGCACAGGTGAGACAAAATGAAATGCCAGGAGGACAAAATGGACAAAGGAGACAGTGAAGACAGACATTCCTTGGGATAGTGATGTGGTGTTTGTCTTGCTTGTCCATCATGAAGCACAAAAAGAAACATTCTTCCTCCATCTGCTGGAGGAACGTGTCTCTTACAACGCAGTCATGGTGGTGATGTGTGCACAAGATGGAAGTCCTGACTGAACACAGTGTACAGAACAATGTCTCCCACTATTGTGTCTCTAAACTGTGTCTATGTCTGTAATGTAACTATTGTGTGTGTTTGTATATATATATATATATGTACATACATATACATATACATGTACATATATATATATATACACACATACATGTACATATATATGTATATATATATATATATATACATATACACACCTCAAAACTGTTTGAGTTAATGTTTCTAAAGATTAATTTATGAATCTAACATTTGCAACAGAATAGCAACTGTCCTTTTTAACTGGAGAAAGCAGTCAGGTCGAGAGGTCAGAGAGCACGGAGAGAACATAGAGGTCTGAGAGGTCGGAGAACACAGAGAACACGGAGAACATGGAGAACACAGAGAGGTCAGAGAGCATGGAGAACAAAGAGAACATGGAGAACACAGAGAACATGGAGAACACGGAGAGAACAGATGCCGTGCAGTTTTCTTCTGTGTCCATGCACAAAAGCATCATTTCAATGAATAACGATTGCTCATAAAACACAAGCTAATAACTTCAGATGTGTGAAGAAGATGAGGAACATGTTTTATTTATGTCAGACACATTGATAATAAATAATAATTAAAACAGCACAGGTCTCTGCAGTTAATGTCAAACGAGACTCCACCGCAGAGACACCAGAGCCCTCACCTGATTACTCTTTACAGAAACCCTGCTTGTGAGCTATTCAGACGCATCAAATATTGAAGGCCTGTAGTTTCCGTTTCACACACAGTGAGGTCGAGACAAGGAGACAAAGGCAGACAGAGGAGAGGACACGCGGGGTAAGAGGAAGGGAGGAAATGTCAAAGAACAACAGGATTTAGAGAAAATAACACATCATGCATCCTGGGAGGTAAACACACGAGCAGGGATGGAGGGAGAAAGGGAGGATCAGGAAGACGGTACACAAAGGTAAGACAAGGAGAATCTGATTGTTTATGACTAATCGGACTCCCTCCTCCAGTGTAACAGTAGAGGCTGAGGAGATGCAATCAGCTGTAGAGTGATTGACTGATAACCTTCTTGTCAGGCAGTTAAGAGGGCATGTTTTTTAATTTCGCTGCATCTCTCTAAAGCGTCAGTGGGACAGCAGCTTCTGCTCAGGTTGACACACTGATTGAGAACAGCAGTGAAGACAGCACTGAGACCCAAAACCTTCAGCATTCAGCGGCTGACAACACGGACGAGACCCAAGTCTGTGATGTGAGTGATAAATCCAACGCAGGTCAGACTTAACGCAGAAATCAACAAATACAGGCTTTCTTTCATGATATACACTCACTGTGAATCAGCCAATCATTTATGAGACGACCTCCTGACGCTTAACCCAAGCATCACAATGTGCTGCTCTGAGTATTTTACACATAATCATCACCAGGGTTTACAAAGAACAATCCAGAGTCAGAGGAGGATGGAACACAATCACAACATACGACTTGTTCGTAGGCAGAGGACTAATCTCGAAATGCACAACCTATCAAACCTTGAAGCAATCCAGTCCAACTTTATGTGTAAAGCCCTTTAAAACAACCACAGTGGACCAACGTGCTGTGAAGAACAATAAATAAAAGGCATAAAATATCACGCAAGGCAATGAAATACATCTAAAAACATCTAAAGTAGATGAAAAGACATAAAACATGAGTAAAAGTAACAAATGTCAACAACTTAAAAAGTGTCAAAAGCCAATGAAAAGAGCAGAGATTTAAATACAGGTCTGTGTTAAATAATGTGACAGTTTGAAATAATAATATCTGAGAAATATCTTCTTTTTACATCATTCACAGTTTCCTTTTCCCATTTGTCGCGTCTGTCGCTCACACTTATGTTTTTAATGGAGCCGCAGTGACAGCAACACAAGATTACACCTAATTAAGTGTCCAGTGAGTTAATGTCACTATCTACTCTAAAGTCTAACAGAGCCGGGGAGAAATAGGACGTATTATGGTGTGTTTCTCAGTATGAGATGGTTGGTGAAGGTTGGAGGTGATGTATGTCTCAGTGATACAGAAACCCACAAACACAAACGCTGACTGCCTCTCACAGGACGAGGAGACCCACCCATCACTGTCGTCTCATCCCGCCAGTATACAGGGTAAGTCACACACACACACACACACACACACACACACACACTCTCATACTAACGTAAGACTAGAGCTGTGTTCTGTTCACTCTTTACAGATCGGCCCTCTGAGCCCTGCTGGTACTGCATGAGGTCTCTGGACTTGGAGAGTCAACCTGATCCTTCAAAACAGGTTTCACCTCAAAAACAATTCTAAGTTACTTACACTGTGTAATGAATCAGCGTCCACTGGTATGTGGAATAAGCATGTATATATAAAAAAGTCTCTTCATGGTATCAACTCTCTCCCATGTGGCTTGTTGCAGGAAGACTCAAATCCTTCGTCGCCACTGCCCTCTAGTGGCCAGAAAGTGAGCTACCAGACAGATCCCCGGCCTCACTTTGGTGTAACCTGGTCCTCCCACTCTACATGTCGCCCCCTGTGGGGCAGCGAGGGGCCCTGCTGGGGGCAGCGAAGCCAGGAAGTGGGCGGTCAGATGCACACCTGCCCTCACTGCCACCTGGGCCTGCCCCCTGACACGCTGCGATGGCATGAGGTTAGAAGACAGACAGACATCATCATAGAGACACAGCAGCTCTAAGCACATGACTTATTGTTTACTTGACAGCGTGTGATTGTTTTCTTTCTCTCCGCACACAGGCCAAGTGTCTGCTGTTTGAAGGACTGAGGAACTCTAACAAATAAACTCATCAACATCTGTTTCTGCTGCTGTTTTACACATAGTTCACGTCGTCTTCTTCCATTCTGAGTTTATGTTTCATTTCTGTGACGTTTTCAGACAAATAAAATGCATGTGCACAACCGGATTAGTGTGTCAAGTACTGTCAAGAATCCCTCTTTCATAAAACCACCATAACATCCCCAGAGATCCTCACACTCTGACACTCTGACACTGGCGCTCTGACACACACTCACTCTCTCTCAACAGTAACGAATGTACTCCAAAGACAGTTTGATGTCCATACATCTTTGGACTTTTCTTCCGGTGCTGTGCAGGTGTGCGCTAACTCAAACATATGCTCACTCTGAGTTCCCCAACATGGAACAACAGAGAAGGATTTCAGCCAAAGACTGCACACAGACCTCATCGCTCACTGTGTCATCAGCAGATGTGCGCAAGGCTCTGAGAAGAGTGAGGGCGGCGTGCCCGTGCCCGGGGCCTGCATTCAGGCGTTGCTCTTCAGAGCTCACTGACATTTACAATCTGTTCCTGGCTCCAGCTCATGTGCCCACCTGCTTCAAATCCACTGACACTGTGTCCCACACAAGAAAAAGAATAGTTACAACCCATATTAATGAGACCGCTCCAGACTTACCTCCTATAGCTTGAGTGGAATCAGTCCAGTGATGATGCAGTCATCACAGCCATTCACAAAGCCTGCACACACACACAAGGGGAGGAGGTTAAAATGCTTTTCATTCATAACAACATTTCATTCACAAAAACTTTCAGAAAAGCTCAACTGGATTTCTGGAATTTGGAGCTGAACTTCCTGACAGACACTAAAAAAATAAAAGCACCGACTTTTATTTTTCCCCGTAGGAAAATTCCTTCTCTGCATTTTTAACTCTACTAGAAACCTTCCTTAGCATGAGGAGCAGTGAGCAGCCACTGAGCAGCGCCCGGGGAGTGATGAGGGTTGGGTACCTTGCTCAGGGGTACTCCAGCCCTTTGACCTGCCAGGGACTTGAACCTATAGCCAAGTTCCCTTTTTACTGAAGTATGTCAGGTGTACACACTTCAATAAGAACTGGCTTTAAGTCTAAACAGGCAGGAGCTGACTTGGACCAGGACTTCACTGATCCACATTCTCTTTCTGAATGTTGTAATTATCACAACTTGACTGTTAGTCGTGAATAAAATTGACTTGAAGTTACCTCATAAAAGAATCTGATGGTTGTTATTCCTGCTCAGAATGACTTTGTGAGTGTAATCTAACTGCAGAGGTGAACATCAGCATAACATGCTCTGTGTACCTGAATGATCTGAAACATGCTGCGGGACACAGATCACCTTAAACTGACAGTGGAATCTTCACATTAAATCACAGTCGTGTTGATATGGATGCAGACCCAGAACAAAAGCAGCATCCAAGGTCTGGTTCAACCCACATTTGCCAACAAGACTGAAAAACTATTCATCGAGCAGAAAGAGTGAAGTATGAACACCACTGCACATACAGTAGGTTAAGGGTCAGATGAGAAACATAAAATATTGTTGAGGCCTGGACCGATGGGATGAATTAATTCTGCTCAATATTCATTTCAAGTCTTTATAAATTGTATTGTTTTGGTGTAAATTGAGCAGCATACAAACAAAGGAAGGAAAATGCAGATTCCATTCAATTCTAACTGAATAATTCTACACAGAGCGATATGATACGTCAGTGTCGATGTCGTGTGAACTCTAGAACCCTGTTATTAATGTTTATTTTCTCATTTCTAAATCAACCTCACATGGGCCAGTCAGGGAGGGTGAAAGAGCTGCAAAATAATAAAATAACAGAGTTATAATTACTCTACTTACTCTACAGGGGGTGAAGTGCTATGTGCAGTAATTGACCTTTCATTGTTGCGCTGCTCTGTTACAGAAAGTGACATTGTCAACATGTGTAGTCCTCATGGACACTGAAGCTTGGTCCTAATGAGGCTGAACCTCATTTCTGAGGAACTGGTTAAGGACAGGGCTTAGATGTGGATTAAGATGAGGGTTAGTCATTAACTGGTTCTGGTTCTGGTCCAGCTGCAGCTGTGTGTGTGTGTGTGCGTGCGTGCATGCATGCTCTGGCATGAGGAGATCACTATTTAAAGGAACAGAGATGAAGAGACAGGAGCAAAATGAAAACATGCAAGGAAGCAAAGTCGGTTATATATCAGTTATTCTTCTTATTGCTTCTTTCTTCTTTATCTTAGATCTTTTTACCTTTTATGTCACAGCCAGGATTAACAAATGCTCATTGAGTATATTGTTTTAATTATACTTAAATACTATTATTGAATATATTATTTAGTCTAACAATAGAATATCTTTATTTGTCATTGTAACAGGTACAACGAAATTAAGTGATAACACCACATACAGAGGAGAAGGTGCAGCTGTGGTCAGAGGCTGTGATGTGGTCAGATTATTGTGGATTATTGAAGTGAAGGTGTGTGTGTGTGTGTGTGGACAGTGATGGGGACACACCAGAGCAGCAGCGTCCTGCTTGTGATTGGCTGCCAAACATCACGCAGGGTCATGTGACTGAATAACGTTATTAGACAGCATGACGAGCCAATGGTCTGCGCATCAGCTGACCTGTCTTTGAATATTGATGCTCTCTGTGCCGCCACACTGGCCCCGCCCTCCCTGTGGTGCTGCTGCTGTCATTGTCTGAGTGGATCCATCACCACTGAGGGAGTTTTTCTTTTTGTTTTTGACTGCAAGTAAAATGTCGTCCCTGCTGAAGCCGTTCTCCGTGTGTGAGAGTCCGTGTGAGAGGAGAGGACGCCCGAGCCCTGCGCCTCATCCGCAGCCTCCGCTCCAGCGTCTCACCGCCGCCACGGCGCTCGCCTCTCTGCCGGCCCACCAGCGCTCGTACGCGGCGAGGAGGAACCTGGCGGCCGCTGCGGTCGGAGGGAGGAAAATCACGCATCCCGGAAAGGCCATTCTTGCAGGTTGATATCGCCGTTGATTGCATTCAGTCATCCTGTAAGATTAAGCCTCAACACAGTCGCCCCCTTTCTGCAGAGTGAAGCCCAATCATCCTGGTTATCCATGCAGAACTGGGTCAAATCTCAACCAGCAGCGTTGATGCAGCAGCTGCACGATGTAGATGCATGCATGCATTTATTGATTACATACACACATATCTACCCATATGTCTACTGTATAAACCAGAAAGGGAAATTCAGCCATTACTTTTCCCCCATTATTTATAGATGTTGCTTTATACAACATGACACTATCCTCAGTTCATTAAAACAACAAGAAACTGCATGTCAGCAGAGGTTTGAGCATGAGCATCACTCTGCATTCACAAACAGTTCCGCAGTGATTCACTCGTGTGTCTCTCCTTCAGGTGGCATCGCAGGAGGAATCGAGATCTGCATCACCTTCCCCACAGAGTACGTGAAGACCCAGCTGCAGCTCGACGAGAGAGCCAATCCACCGCGATACAGAGGGATCGGTAAGGTCACAGAGGGACAGGTGTGAGACTGACAGCAGCTACATGTTCCTGTCCTCTGCTGGGTTACTCACTCCTGCATTCACTCCTGTTTGTGTGTTTAGGCGACTGTGTGAAGTTGACAGTGCAGGACCACGGACTCAGAGGACTGTACAGAGGTCTCAGCTCCCTGCTCTACGGATCTATACCCAAATCTGCTGTCAGGTAAAGGTGTATTTAAGGCGTAGATAATCCATTCCTGCATCATATACTGTACATACAAAGAAATACACTAAAAAAACAAAGTTAATTAACCCGTAAATGTTTGAAATTCTTGGTTGAAAAACAGTGAAACAAAGTTACCGACGACACAGAGTCAGAGTGGGATCGTCTTGTATTCTTAAATGTGTCACTCTGCCATGTTTCTCTCAGGTTTGGCACGTTTGAGATCCTCAGCAGCCCGATGCGAGACGCCACAGGTCGGCTAGATAACACCCGCAGCCTCCTGTGTGGGTTAGGAGCAGGAATCGCAGAGGCCATAGTGATCGTCTGTCCCATGGAGACGCTCAAGGTCTGTGAAAAACTCTGTCCACATCTGAATCAGTCATGGTGAGATTCTAAAAAACAGCTCCTCCTTTTCCCTCCAGGTGAAGCTGATCCATGACCAGTGTTCCCTGAGGCCGAGGTACAGAGGCTTCTTCCATGGCGTCAGTGAGATTATTAGAGAACAGGGTAAAGGGAGCAGGTCGATGGATGACGGATGATCGATAACTACAGCAATATTAATGCACGTGGTGCAGTACGTGCTTCCTCATACTTTATCTGTCTGACTCGTCCAGGTGTGAGGGGGACGTATCAAGGGCTGACGGCAACTGTTTTAAAACAAGGAACCAATCAGGCCATTCGCTTCTACGTGATGAATGCACTGCGCAACTGGTACAAAGGTGATAAAACCTATTTATTGCACACACAAAAAGAGTTTAAAGTATTCCTCTGTCTGGATGATTGCTGCATTCATTTTCTTCTCCTTCTTTATGCATCAAAATGTTGATTAAAAAATAAATAGGGGATGATCCCAGGAAAGAGATGCACCCAATAGTCACAGCAATGTTTGGAGCGACGGCTGGAGCTGCTAGTGTTTTTGGAAATACACCTCTGGACGTGGTGAAGACCAGGATGCAGGTAAGAAAACCCGCCTGCTCATGTTCACACTACTGTTGTCAGGTTTATCTCTAAAGTCGTATTCACACCTAATGCGGTGCGATTGGGGGTTGCAACATTCAGCCGATCCTTGTTTGCTTTCACACTTTAGTGAAACGAACTGAACCTTTTGAATAGCGTTCTCCTCAGAATGACTAAAGGAGAAGACGAGACAACAATGAATAGAAAACTGGCTCATCTGTTGGTTAATGCAGGAAAACATGAAGCTGCATCAAATCCTAAGAGTTCACTTCTTTGTTGTGGATCAGAGTTCGGTTGCACATTCACACGTCCACAAACGAAGACTTTCCGAGCAAACAAACTAGGACTTGATTAAGAACGTCTGGTGTGAACACTGACTTGTATTTAACAGGGTTTGGAGGCTCATCGCTACAAAAACACAGTCGACTGTGCCTTCCAGATCTTGAAGTGCGAGGGACCACAGGCGTGAGTAACCCTGATCCATGCTTTGCACCACTTCAGTCTCGACTGCGGCCAGATCATTTAACGTGATTTTAATCTCGTCCTTCCTGCAGTTTCTACAAAGGCACAGTTCCCAGGCTTGGCCGCGTGTGCTTGGACGTAGCCATAGTTTTTGTCATCTACGAGGAGGTGGTCAAACTACTCAACAACGTCTGGATTACACAGTAGACGGACGACGTGCGGCGGCAGAGGTCCAGAGGGAATCACAGAGCAAAGACGCACAAACACACACCTCCATCACAGCTCATAACAACTCCCTGCACTCCCTCAGATCACCTGATCTCATTGTTTGCAGGATTTGTATAAACACAGTGAAAAATAAGGAAAGGCAGAAACAGCTCAGTTTAAATTTTTTTCACTTTGAAGGAGAGGACAAGTCAAGGTCGGAGATTAGGAAGGTGATATTCTCTTCACCAGTTTCATAATCTTATTAACAGAACCTTGAGTGTACAGTTTTTAGAGAAGAAGCACAAATAAGGATTACTAAACGCTTTAACTAGAGAGGGAAAATGAAAAAGAAATGACTTGAATATGTTAAAAGGGAGGTTTTGTGTTTTTCTATTGTTTTAGCTTTCTATAACCGTTAGTGACCACTTTCTACTTAAACCATAAATGTGTCTTCTGATCCACTGAGTACTGAGTACATAACACTGAGAGAAGGACTGTGACTAACCTGCTTAAAAAATGTCTTGTACACCCTGTAACTGCTTACTCGACTGCACTCGTGGCCTCATCACACTCAAGTGTTGTGACTTGGTGACAAAGTTTAGATTCTGTTCCTTGTGCATTATCGTGTCACCGTTGACCACAGAGCTCGGCTGCATGAAACTCCACGTGGCGTCTGTCCTGTTACAGAGAGACTCTGAGATTACATGAACACGCACACACGCTGTCGTAAAGACCAACCCAAATGTAGCACAGTGTCCACAGACACACACTATTTAGACGTGTTCAGCATCAGTGGAGTTACTACGACGATGTTGTTTACAGCTACAGTGGAGACGTTTACATTCGGTGGTGATTTGCTGCCTGAAATAAGTGAATCCATGACTTTGCTGTAAAAATGCCCAACTGTGCAAGACATTCTTAGGTGGTTTGGTATTCTTTACAGTAATAATGTCACATGAATATCCTCCCTGTACCTCAAGCTTTCCTGCTTCATATGCTTTTTGTACATTAACTGGTGAAAAACTGTTACTCGTCATTTTTTTGAATGCATTGAATCTTTGTTTGCCAAAGTGTGAACGGGTGAACTCCAATAAGATGAGAACGGATGCGTCAGCAGCATTGATGCAAGGCTAAAGTGTCGCACAGAGAACTTTTACATGTTGCCAAACCACTAACATGTGATCAGAAATCTGTATCGTCATTAAAGTCAAAGGAAACGGTTTGTTTTTCATGGTCATTCATTGTGTAAAATCTCATCAGATTGTTCACATTTAAGATGTGTGTGTTCAGACATCATGTGCATTCATTGGTCACAATACACTTGTGCGTTTACATGAATGAGAAAACCGAGTATTTGAGTAAAATTGGCACATGTACGTATATTTATTTGTGACAGTTATTCATAGACAGGGATGTGTGTGTGTGTCACACAGTCCAAAGCTGGCTTTGCTGCACGGGCAGGAAACTCGGGGGGTTAAAGCTTTGCTGACCGCGGGACAGAGGAGATTAAAGGCGGCACTGACTGATCACCTCCCACCTGCTGCCTCCCCAGTCCACCTGTCACCATCAGGATAGAATGCAGTTCATCCAGTCAAGCTTAAGGTGAAGGAAGGGACAAACAGAACGCTGAGAAATGTGTTTGACACAAGTCACATGACTTCATCATCACTCTGAAAATGGCAACCATGCTAGTTTAACAGTATGCAGTTATGCCCCAAAAATGAATTAAAAGAAATAAAAAGTAACCAAAAACTAATCTGCTTTTTTTTTTTTCAGTGAGGCCAAGAACTTCTCTAGTACATGTCCTTGGTTTCTGCATTTCCAGAACAAGCACAGCTCCTGTTATCACTGATCTCAATGGAAGGATGTTGACATAAAAATAAAGTTTCTCATTCTGCATTTCCATTGATAACTTTACAACCATGACATCTGCATCAGGACCTGAGGAGAGATCCTTGACATGATGCCTATTTGACGGACAGCTTAATGAAGCTGAATGGGGGGATGAGGTGTAGTCTCGTCACCCTTGCTGCAGCTGTCAGGTTTCTTGATGGTGAACCCTGAGCCAATAACAGGAGGGAGAACAGAGGTGTGGCTATCTTCTCCATCTATATACATACAACACAAAACCAAGGTGTTAGGTCCAAGCAAACTCTGGTGTTTAACTATTCATTAAACTGATAAAAAGATAAGAGACTTACATCCTGAGACATTTATCTTTACCACCACTGGCCACTCTTTGCCCATCAGGACTCCAGTCCACTGCATAAACCTGCAGATGCAACAAACAAGACCATAAACACACAACTTTGAGGAAGGAGTCACAAAAACCCAGGACATTTTCCCTTCATTACCTCGTCAGCATGGCCCGGTAGATCCATGTTCAGTTTTCCTGTCTTTATGTCCCAGACTTTGAGAGTGCTGTCACTGCTGCCACTGACCAGCAGCCTGCTGTCTGCTGACCACGCCACTTGATACACAGACCCCACATGACCACGCAGGGACAACAAGTACCTGTGTGTAGACAAGCAGGCAGAGACACTTACACCACCATCATCATCTGGCCAAGGGCAGCATTATACACATTATTTATGATGCTTGGCATTGCAGTTGAGTGGTTTTCTTACTTTCCATTGCGTCCATCCCAGATTTTAATGGATTTATCAAACGATGCAGAGGCGAGGAGTCTGGTGTCTGGGGAGAAGAGCACTTCATTGACCAGAGCACTGTGCCCGGTCATCCTGGCCAGAGGCTTCTTATCTTCTGCAGGGTTCCACAGGAACAAGGTGAAATCATCTGAGCCAGACACCAAACGCTCTGGAGCTGTACCCTGCAGCAGCGGGAGAACAGGGGTTTAGACACTGATATGATGTGTGTACACAGATGTGAACACATTCTTACTTCATGAACATGCTGAAGAACTTACCCTGACTTTATTGTATCTTTGCAAGGCCGTCTCCTTCAGCTCTTCCACTGGAGGAAAATAAGACTTGTTACACAAACACTTCTCTACAGAACAAAAACATTTTATTTATCTTGTTTATTTGATTAAAACAGACAAGATGATTTGACACTGGCATTATACAATAGAAACTGGCAAGACTTACATGATCCGGAGAGGTCCTGAGGGTTTATTGTTGCACTTGCAGGTTCAAAAGCACCAGTGCGCAGGACGTAGTCTGTGCTGAGAGCCAGCGTGTTCACCCAGTGAGCGTGACCCTGCAGGGTCCTGCACTGCACACCCTGTTCCCACACACAAATGAACACAGTGAGACTTGCTTTGACTCTCATTAAGTCTCGATCAGCATCACACACACTCACACACACACACACTCTTACATCTTTGGCTCTCCAGACTTTGACTGTTCTGTCATGAGAGGACGTGTACAGAAGCCCATCACCTCCCCACTTCACACAGGTGACTGACTGCGTGTGTCCAGTCAGGATCTTTTCACAGCGACCCAACACGGTGTCCCAGACACGGATGGAGCCGTCCTTAGAGCTACTGGCTAAGAAACGACACTCTGGGTTTCTGAAAATGAGAGGAAGGAGCTGATTAGAGAAACAAGAAATCATGCAAACATGTAAATATGTAAATATGCAAAATGTAAAAAGGAAATTTCACATCACAAAAGAATCTTCTTTCCACTAGCTCTGCTTCTTTTATTATGTATTATGTTACCTATTCATTTGATGGCGCAGAAAAACTACAAGGGCTATGTAAATAAACCAACTCTGCAACACGGATGAATTTAAAGAATTTAAAGAATTAACAAGAAGCTAACATCAATGTAATTTTATTTCATCCACATTCATTTAATCCTCTGTCTTCTAACTTGTCTTTATTTTAACTTATTAAAGTGTGATGTCTGCTGTTATATAAACCATTCACTGATATTACAGACATGTCTGATCCTGCCACAGTCCCCTGGCGTGTAATTCAACTCACCTCTGCTGTCAAACTGATGACGATCTAGGACTTGGTGGCTACAGAGCAGCTGTGGCTCAGTTCATTCCCAGCAGCACGTTGATTTGAGGACGCTGCAGCTAAGTGGAATATGTGTGGTATATGGGGGTGTCCCACATTTGATTCCTTTTTAGTAGGGTTCATTTGCACGGCTGTCTTTTTATTATTTGCATAATTGCAAATGTAACGGTGATATTGAATGTTTTCAGGTTTTTTTCCCCACAAAAGTAAGTTTAGGCATCTTGTTTTGGTAGCTTATACCCAAGAAATGCCATGACTGTGTCATTGTGAACTTCCCAGGTGCTGCAAACAGCATTTAAATCCATTATAGGCAGGTGTCCTGATAATTCAACACCCAGAAACTGAGGAAACCTAAATGGAATTCATCCATTTTATCATTTACATCTTTGTGCATCTAATGCAACAAGTACATTTTTTTTCAACTGTACAGTTTCAGAATAATAATAAATAAAATCAGTTTAAAACCAAGAACTGTATATAAAACAGACTTTTTTCAGTGAGGTCAAACAGGAAGTGAATGTACACTGAATAGACACCAGAGGGAAACTCTATTGGTTGCAAAAATAACTCATTTTAAATAGAATGTTATGGGGAAATTAGTCAACTTCTCATGATGAAGCACGGCACAAATGAGCGGACACCAGAGTGATTGACAGCTGGTATTGTACAACAGGGGCCTGGTTGCAGGAGCCGCCTCTGAAATACCAGCTGCAAAACCTCAACATGGTGCTGGCCAAAATGTGATTCTGGAGTTCAGACACTTATGGAATGTTCAGAACATAAATGCTGCATCGTAATGGACAAAAGTGAAGACCAATGACTCACAGATGGAGAGGTTCCCAGCTGAGCCAAGTGATCCACTTTGAGTGTCCCGTCAACGTCTTCCCCATCTGTGCACCCGTCACTGGATCCCAAAGACAGATCTGCAGAAATTCCCCACAAAATATAAATACATAATATTCATAAACACGTGCTGCCAAGACATCCATGTGTTTTAAATCATACTTGACTGTTCTTGCACCCTGAAGCCAGTTTCTTTCCATCCGGTGACCACGCGATGCTCAGCACCCAATGAGTGTGACCTTTGACAAAGAAGAAGAAAGCTGACTGACGTCTAAATCCACTGGTTTATCATTTTTACCTTCAAGACATAGCAGATCATGATGCCCCATAGAAGAGACTTTATACCTCTGGCAGTGTGGTGAGGAGTCTCAGTTGTCAAATCCCAAAAACGTACTGTGGTATCACCAGACCCACTGGCCAGATACCTACAACAACAAAGGAGAACTTCTTTAAGTGCATGTCGACCCATGAAGTGCGTCTATAAAACCATCATCATCAAAACACCTGACAAGGAAGAAAAGAGATGGAACAACATCTGTATATAGGTGAGTCTTTGAGAAACAAACACCACATCGCAGTACAATTCAAAGCCTGCAACACCTTAAAACAAAAACATTAAACATTAAAAACTTTAAGATAAAATCTATACACATAGAGCAAAGGAACTGGGTCAAGTCTTCTGGATGAGAGGGGAAACGTCTTCAACTAAACTCAAACCAGTCCAGTCGCCTACAGCCCACTAGAGAAGATCTCAATGCTGTTCTGACATAATAAAGCATGTGAACAGGTGAAGACATTCTCTGTCAGAGTTACTTACTTGCCAGTGGGGCTGAAAGCAGTGGAGATGACAGCTTCTGTGTGTCCCTGGAGTGTGCTGGTGCAGCGGGCCACAGCACGCACCCTGAACACAGCTTGAGGCTGGTACACCACTGGCAGGACTTGCTCTGTCTCGACCCCAAGCGTCTTCACACAAGAGCCCAGACTGGACACCACCTCAGCCTCTCCACGCACAAAAAATGCCAGTGGTACTGGCTCATCCTAGAGCGAATTACAGACAACATGAGACGCATTCACAAACTTTAAATGCCTGCGTTAAATAAATCAATAATTGTGGGGGGGAAAGAGTTCCTTCCATCCCAATGCTCAGAGTTTGACAGACATGTTTGTAGACTGAGACTTACACAGTACCACAGAACTGTAGATTAGTTAATAGTCTTTAGTGAGTGCACAAACACTCACTAACCATTTAAAAGTGGAATGTTCGAGTGTGCAGACGTGAACATCACAACAAACCTTCTGCAGGAGTGCATTGCAGACCAGCTGTAGTTTATCTGGAGTGATGTCTAACGGCACATCGAAAGGTGAACCCAGGACCTCGCCTTCCTCATTCTGAAACTGGATCAACAGCCGTGCCACGTCCTCACTCGCCATCTCTCTGTTTGGTTCTGATACGACTGTGATAATAAAATATATTTACATCAATCAAACACATTTATTTAAGTAAATAAAAGTGTACAGATCATGATCTAAATCCTAAAGCTAGCACATGATATAACCCTGATATTATGGAGTCCATTCTTCTGGGAAACAGTTCTCAAACTATTTAAACCAAAAACCACCTGAGAAAATAAAGTTGTTGCAGTGACAACAACATTAAAATACAGTGTTGTTAACAAATACTTTACACACACACACACACACACACACTGGTATACTGAAATGAGATTAAGATGGAGCGAGAGATAAGGTGACTCGAATTATTATCATTATTATTATTATTATTATACATATTTTTAGGTACTTATTTCATTCAAGTACTGTACCACCAGAGGAAGCTCACCAGAGGTACACGTACCACAGTTTGAGAACCATGGTTTGGTGCCATCATTTTGGTTATCATTATCTATTAATCTAGCCATATGTACCGGGTTAATCAATTATAACTCTACATACATCTACAAAATGGTGCAAATAGTCAATAGTTTTTTTTCAAACCTAAAAATGTCCTCAAATGGAGAAGATAATTCACATTTAAGAAGCTGAAACCAAACACACTGTCATCACCTTGTAAACAAGTGAAGGAACGCTCAAATTCAACAATATTTGTTGGTGATTAATTTCATAATAATCAATTGATAAACCAAAAAGTTGGCGATGAAGGTGTTTTTTACCTGTTACACTACCTGACAGACTGCTAAACACACACAATAGTTTACAGAGAAAACGGAGAAAACAGCATCGCAGTGAGAAGCAAACGTGTCAAATGATTCACGTTCTGAGCTCAAACAAATCATTTCAGAAGCTAACGAACGTCACGTTAGCATCACAGCTAACGCTACTAGCCAAGCTGCTAGCTAACATTTAGAACACACGGTTCGTTTTTGTCGCGGTTCCCGGACACTGACATAAACGTTACTTATTTACACAAACATGTGCACTTTTATAACAAAGTCAGACTGTCGCACACATCAGTTGAGGAGTTTACCGTCAGTGAGTTAGCGCTGCGCTAAAATCTCCGCACGTGTTTCACCACCGAAGAGTCTGTGAGTCAGAGATGCTCCCGAGACTGACGCTGTCAAGTCCGTGGACACACTCCGCAATGCATTGTGGGAGAATGAGACCAGAGTCTTGTTGTTGCTGGACTTTTTGTTGTTTTTCTTCTCCTCATTTCTCAGTAAGAATTAGGTCATTTTTATGCCTATACTTTTTATTATGTTTAAATCAAAATTATAGATAGTCATTCATTAATTAACTAATTAAATCATTCTTAAATTACACTTCTTTATGGGAACGTTGATCATTCTTTTAACTGGAAACAAATAAACATGTTATCATATCACTTTTGAAAAATCAAATAGCCAAAATTACAATTTGAATACCAAAATACAAATTAAAACGTATTGTCTTATTTGTCTATGGCCCCCAGTAGCTTTGAAAAAAAGGTTTATCTTTATTTTCTTTCTTTTATTGTTTCTTTCAAAGTGAAAACTTATTTTTTAGGGATCAAGCTGATAAATGAAAGCTTTATTTTTTAATATTTATTTCAAAGAATGTAAAAACAGTAATAAAATGTCAACCGTTTTCTTTTTCTACTTTTTAGGCTTCATAAATGCAACAATCTATGTTTTTTAATATGTAGTATATCTCTACATAAAACTTTATACACAATGTTATCTTCATTTTATGGATCCAATTCTTTTTTGGTTTTGTGGCTCCAGATTACATTTATTTGGGTGGAGAAGAGACAAAAAGACTCTTTTAATACAAGGCTGCAGAACTCTGGTCTATGTGATCTTTACAACATCAGTTTTCCTCCATTAGGAAACTGATATTGTTCTTCTGATATGTTTTAATAATAGGATTATATGTCATATATCATGTGCAACACAATGCGCTTCTGTAGAACAGAATATCTTTCTAAATTTTGTTTTGTGATTTAATAATCATTCTTATTTCCACAGTAAAAATAAAAGCTCATGCCACTCGTCACAATGCTGTCTGTCATCTGGAGCAGTGATATTAATCATTATATCAATCAAAATATATCAAATATGCACAATTTCATGACAACACACAGAATTTCTTACACTTTTCTTTGAGAGCAGCAATTTTACATTGGAATAGAAACAAACACAATCACTAAAGTATAATCCTCTTATGATCGTGGTTCTTTCTTCATTAAGGTAAAAAGTAGTTCTCTATTACTGATACTTTTAAAAACCAAACCTTCTTTTGTGTATTGATTCCTGTATTTTGTGTTTGAACCAGCGAGAAAACGGGAGAAAACGCTTTTTCTCTTGCAAAGAAACTGCAGCCAGAGTGAATTTGACTTTAATTCATTAAAGGCACAAGTCCAAAAACAACAAATCACATCGTTTGCAGTCCATGTTCTTTAATGACAGTTGTTTTGGAGCATGGAGAAGTCTCAGTCAGATGTGGTTGTTATTTGTTGAGCCCGTTCATGTTCTCAGGAACAAGGCCTTCCATGACAGCACGCTTCGACTCCAGGATCTGCAAAAAGAAAACAAAGATGTTTGATCTTGTTGACGTTGTAGATCTTCTGGATTGTTTTCATTCAACAGTCAAAGTTCACTCACCTGGAAGTTGCTGCTCAGGCCAATGATGCTCTGCATGTTTGTGCTGTAGTAACCCAACACATACTGTCCACCAAGCAGAGGGATGTCATCCTTCTCCACAGATATCTGTAAGCAGAACATGCACACGTCTGTAGATCTGCAGTCTGCTCTCATCATCACCTGCTTTTAATGCAAACGCTTCGTTTTACCTGGATGAGTTCATTTGTCTCTGGCAGCTCCTTCTCCCTCACCCACACAAAGGTCTCATAGTCGCACGCACTCTTAAATCCCACCTGCAGGACGACAAACTCGTGACCTCTGATCTGTCTTCTATGATATTATTAGTTGTTCCGTCTCAGTACCTTGTACAAACCGATCCAGTCCCACGTGGAGGACATGAAGTCCTCTTGAACGGTGTAGTTAAGGAGCGCGTCCTGGTCAGCGCTCCACACACCCACAGGAGAGACGTGAACCACGGGTGTGTCGAAGCATTTCCTCAGCTGTGGGACACAAGTTTCTATTAAATAACCACAACTGACAACAACAACAACAACAACAACAACAACAACAACACACAGTGTACAACACTTACCTCTACACTGAAGGTTGCAATGACAGGTTTGTGGTCACTGATGCCGTAGTTCATGTCACTGTCATATTTATCCTGCGTGACCAGGATTGGAAACTCGTCCTGTCCATCATCAGTAGAAATCACTGCCTTCTCGTCGTCCTCTGATGGTGGAGTTTGGGGTTTGATGCGCCAGAGGATCCGGTCTGTCCACGCTGGTTTCCTCTTCTTACCACTGAGCAAAGCAAACAACACTATAGTGAGTAAATGTCACATTTCTATTTGTTTTTATACAGAAATACAAGAAAGAATGGTGTTAAAGGTCAAACAGCAAGCACACGCAGGGCAGAGTTAATCATTATGAAGACATGAGTGACGTCAGGATTTGACAAACAACTCATGTCGACATACGTTCACGGTAAAAAGCAACAAATGCATAATGCAGATACAAAACAGTGGGGGTGCTGAGAGCAGGAGGAGCTGCAGAGCCCGGTGACATAAATCTGCACTTCATCACCTCAGTGTCTCCACTTACTTCCTTCATACATACAAACATATGTATGTAACCTCACCTATGTTAAAGAGGGTTTCAAATCTATGGAGACACCCACCTGGGCGGGTCTAGCTCCCTGTACCAGGCCCCTAACCAGACAGAGAGCAGCCACCAGGTGAGGGAGGTGAGGAGGAAGAGGAGGGTGGTGCTGCAGCGCTGCAGGGGCCTGGGTCTGTACATGGTTACAGGCAGCAGCGCCAAAGAGCTCTTTCTGAGAGGAATATTAGGAATACTGTGGTGACTAAGGAACTAAAGGAGTGTGGGGCATGCAACACAAACAAAAGGTGGAGCTGGTCTTACTGAAAACCAAACCACGTCTTTGGAGAGCTGTACAACATTCAAATGGAAACAACACAGATGCACAGATGAGGTTTGGCTGCATGTGACACACGTGTGTGTGTGTGTGTGTGTGTGACGCTCGTGTTACCTGGTGTCATAGGTGTTTGAGTTACGGTCAAACTTGTAGGTGGGTTTAAAATTTAATGGCCCTTCCTCAAATTCCTGCAGGAACGCTTCCTTCTGCTTCATCATGGTGAGCTGCAAAATAAATAATAAAATAAGTCAGTATAAGAAGTGTGTGTGTGTGTGTGTGTATTTTAAACACATCACCTGGTCTTTGCCCCACAGTAAATTCACACGTCCACTGTTGATGGATGAGCGGAGGAAGTGCAGACCATGGTCTGCAATCCTGAAGTTCAGGTCACCAAAGCAGAACACCACCCTGTGTGAGAGGAGGGGACAGTTCTGGTTTTACCTTCTACACAACCACAACAACCCTCAGTGTGTGTGCGTGTGTGTGTGTGTGTGTGTGTGAGCGCTGACTTATGGTCCAGCACGTGAGGCGTGTCACTGATGTCAAAGTCTTGTGTCTCCAGGATGTGCTCGAACTCATCGACGCGCTCCAGAGCGTAGTTCATGTGAGCTGAGAGGTGACAGTTGAGGAAGCACAGGGTGTGGCCATAGAAGGAAAACCGCATGGACACGCCCCCTTTATTACCCTGAGAGGACACAGGAGACACTGTAGCCTCATATATGCAGGAGAAGAAACATCTATCCATCCATCATCCATCCATCATCCATCATACATCCATCACCCATCATCCATCATCCATCATCTATCCATCATCTATCCATCATCCATCCATCATCCATCATACATCATACATCATCCATCCATCGTCCATCATCCATCATCCATCCATCATCCATCATCAATCATCCATCATACATCATCCATCATACATCATCCTTCATCCATCCATCATCCATCATCCATCATACATCATCCATCCATCGTCCATCATCCATCATCCATCATCCATCCATCATCCATCATCCATCCATCATCCATCATACATCATACATCATCCTTCATCCATTCATCATCCATCATCCTTCATCCATCCATCATAGTATTATTATTATATATTATAGAGTAAAATAAATAATTCACAATCATAAACTCACAATAATAAAGATGCAGCGCGATCATGTTTAAATGAGTTAATTTGCTGTAGGTTTACAGTTCTCAAACTGTGGTACGTGTACCACCAGTGGTACGTGTTCTACTGTATAAACCAGAGTATGTGATGAGAATGGATGAAATAATAATAATTAGAGTCACCTTATGTCTCGCTCCATCAGGAAGACGAGAGAACAGATGATCTTAACCTGTAGCTGACTTTGCTCGACCTTTTTTGTTATAAAAAGTGTCTTTTCTCTTTCTCATGAAATGTGATGTTTTCCTTTGTAACTCCCATTATGAGTGAAAGTGTTTGTGTTGTTCTTCCACTGAGTGTTCTTTGTTAGTGATTGCATTCACTCAGTGCTGTTGATGTTTCACTGAACAAACACAATGCTCTTTCATAACCTCCTAAAACTCAGAGGATTCCTGGGGAACACACTGTAACTGTGTTGTTGTCTCTGCTCTCAGCGTTGTGTTAACATGTTTGTTACCCAGTAGCCGAAGATGCCGGTGCGTGTGTAGGTGGTCTGGATGTTTCTGATGAACGGCAGGTGAATTTGTTTGGCAAAAACCAGCAGCAGCAAACCCTGCATCCTCACTGATGTCACCTGGAAACAGTGAGAGAGTGAGATCAGAGCGGAGTTAACACAGAGCATCACTGCTGCTTCTTTACATTACTATGTTTAAACATAAGAATTATTTGCAACATACATATATGTATATATATATATATATATATATATATATATATATATTATATCCTTTTTTTCAGCACAAACTAAAGCCTGAATATGTGACCTACAATCACACACACACACACACACACACACACACAGGATGTCCATATAAGGAGTAGTGTATTATTCCCACGGGTGCAGCTGTGAGCACTGAGGGTTATTAACCCACATGATAAACTTATATGAGCTTTGTGAAATGTAACTTTAAAATATAAACACATGTTTATTTCTCAGTGTAAAAGTGCTTTGATCTCCTGAGGCATCAGAAACACTGAGCTATTGATGCAGTGTAGGTGTCGTCTCTCACCTTGATGAATCCTCTGGGAGCCAGTGTGTCCATAAACATGTGGCTCCAGGAGTCGTCCACCACCAGGTCTGAGATGAACCTCACAGGCGTGGAGTTCACCTCCTGCAGACTGACAAACACAAACACAACACAAACACACAACAGCAACAGCAGTCAGTGCTCTAACCGTGCTGCTGTGGTCCAGAGAGACAGTGTGAAGTTAAAATCCATGTTTCTGTCACTCACCCAATCACATAGAGGTCTGTGGGAGGCTGGACATCGAGCTGCAGCAGAGACGTCACGTCTTCAGGAGGCTCCGCTGTGGCCACGTTCCACGTCACCATGTGCAGCCTGTAAGTGTGTGTTTTTATTGGTTCAGCACAATAATAATTTTACTTAGATTCAAAGTTATAGCATCTTCACTGTCATAATAAACGTGGCGCACGGTTCATGATAACAACTCTCTGTGTGTGGACCTGAAGGCGTCTGAGGGCACGGAGCGTCCACAGAGCTGAAAGGCTTCGTCCAGCGTGCGCGACACTTCCTCACTGGCTTCATCGTCAGAGCTCATGTCCTCGATGCAGGTGAGCAGCTGTGTCAGACGCTGGCGGAGGAGAACCTTTGACCTCGAGCCCTGAGACGCTGAGCTGCTCATGCTGTCTGAGCGCACACGCACACCTGTGTCTGTGAAGAAGTCCATCTTTGTTTTGTGGCTCAGGGCGTTTATTTCAAAAAAGAAAATGAAAAAAATCCTGTCAACAGATTCCTCCTCAGACTTCTGCTGGATGGACTGCAGCCATGTGATGTCACCTGGTTTGTTGTTGGTGCCTCAGGCGGCTTCTGTCGTGGGTTCCTCCAAACTGACCCGGAATAAAACTGTGAGGAAGCCCAGAGTGCAGAGCGTGTGCGTTGGTGTGGTACCGTTTGTGGCTCAGTCCTCTGTGGTCCCGTCTGTGGCTCAGTCCACTGTGGTCCTGTCTGTGGCTCAGCTCTCTGTGGTCCCGTCTGTGGCTCAGTCCTCTGTGGTCCTGTCTGTGGCTCAGTCCTCTGTGGTCCTGTCTGTGGCTCAGTCCTCTGTGGTCCTGCAGCGATGGAGCAACCATTCACAGAGCGGTGGGGTCGACTCAGGAATGTGGGCAAGAATGAGTCTGATTTGGACTCTAATCGCTGGCATGTGAGTGTGTGTGTGTGTGTGTGTGAGTGTGTGTGTGTGTGTGTGTGTTTGGGTCACATGGAGAACCAGGAGTGGACTTGAGGTTGATCCTCCATCTTTGTGAGTAATGCTGCAAGACTTGAGCAAGAGTTCAGATCCCTAAGAGGTTTTAGTAAAGCTCAGCTGAGAAGTCTCACTCTGTGATCACGGCCGTGCATTAGTGAGCGCACATCAGCTCAACAATAGCATTAGCTTCCTTTGACCTCAATCCAGCCTCTGCTCATATAGATGAAAGGTTGTTGTTGTTGGAGGAGCTGAACTCAGAATTCTCAATGATGTTTATACAGATAATTATAAACTATAGGTGCATTTTTAATAACTCCAAATGTTATTGTTCCAACAAACTCATTGCACAATACATTTCAACAGATGCAACAGTTTTAGAGATAATAGATTCAGCTTTAGGAGAAAAGCTTCGTTTCAGACGTTAGAAAATAATCTGGTGTTTTTAAACAAATGTAGAAAAATAAAAGTGTTACAATCCAAGTCCATCTGATTCTGAGACTGACTCTGTAATGACTTTATTATTATGGGTTACATGCATCAGTAAATACAACAGTGATTATATTTACCTGAAAAAAATGAGCCCTTTATTAAAAATAAAGCTGATCTAAACCACATGAAGAGAATTAGAGCACATGACAGGGATTTAGTGCAGTGAGAAAAGCTTCATCACACAAAGACTATGTTTGACTGAGCTTTAGAAAACTTACAATCCATTAAGACACAGACTTTCTCTCTCTGTGTGTGTGTGTGTGTGTGTGTGTGTGTGTGTGTGTGCGCGCCTGGACAAAGAAAAAGATGATGAACACCAGTCTTACCTGCACTTGTCTTTCCCAACACTTTGAGATTTTCCAGCGCTCATTTTCTCCCCTGCACACACACACACACACACACACACACACACACACACACACACACACACAAAGTCATTTCTGAAATGGCTTTGTAATCGTATCAAACCTGGTGTTAAAGGGACAGTGTCACAGAATGCAACATTACATCAAACACAGCAGCTAAAATATGATGAAAATATTCCTAATGTTATAAAAGTCATTTCATTGTATTTTAAATACCTGTTTATGGGAGTGTTTTGCTAAAATGACTACAAATGTAACTGCTGATGTGATACTGGTGTCCACTCACAAGTGTCATGATCTTCTTTCCTCTGAACGTGAACAGAATCATTAAATCCTCACGATCATGTTTATTTACATTACAGACTCATTTTCCCAGATTTCCATTCATGGATGGAGTTATTTTTTGAAAAGCCAGTGGAGTCGCCCCCTAGTGGCTGATCACTGACAAACCTGAAGACCGTGTCTGTGGTTGTGATGCTGGTTAAAGCAACAACGATGCATTTTATTCTAATAACATGTTTTTGAAAAACTTTGGTCTCCAATAAGCATCTGCATTCTGTTCAGTTTAATGTTTGTTGTTGGGTTTTTCTGACGATGATCCAAAACAAACTCAGATGAGACACTTTGACAAATGTCAGGACAATGCAGACAAAGATCCAGCTGTCTTATCACGGTCACTAATATTCTGGTAACAACTGCCGATGCTGCAAAGAATCCCAAAACCTTTCACATTCCTCCACCTGGGAACGACACTCAACATTGAACGCAGCTTTAAACTTTTAACTTTCACTCGTGCAAAAGACGAAAACAGCTCAAACACTAATCTGATGCACAACGAGTCTTTTGTCTGGAGACCGTCAGAAGAGTCATCTCCATCCTCGGCTCAGTACATTACCCAGATCTGTGTGTGTCTCTCGTGGCGTCTGGAAGAAACCGCAGACCCCCTGTGCACAGATGACAAAGATCTCCAGAGGTGAGTCCAGAGCCTGGACCTGTTTTCCTACGTTGAGTCCCGTTGTCTGACTCTTTCACTTCCCTTCACTCTGGCCCCTCTCGTTCTCCCTCACACTCACGACCTGCTCTGGACTTAAAGCAGAACATCGGATCAAGCTCTTATGCCAGGTTGGCTCACAGTGCAGTCACAAAGTATTCGCTCAGTCATGAATGGACATGTGTGTTCACTGAATGTCACCATGACGCATGGCGTTTGTTGCATTAAAGCTCTCTTTGTGAGTTCATCAATAATCCTCCACTTTCTTCACAGTATGGAATGTGTCCGAGCTCCTTTACTCTGGTGTTTTCACCACTTCATACACGACACACTGTGTTTTAAATAACCTTTATGCTTCATTTCTCTTGTTTTAATCAGGATTTCACGTCATCTTTGCCACTCGACGCCTGACTCATCTGACCCTGTGTGCTTTCTGTCGCCTGCTGCTCTCACTTTTATTGAACTCACAGGTGCTTTCATTCTTTACATAATTACAAGACTTTGAGAAGGAGAATCCCCGGACTCTCTGTGTTTGACCCGAGATAATGAAGCAGTGATGAGATCACTGCACTGACTTCTCTTTTATTTCAGTTTAATGTTGTGGAGAAAATAACGAAGACGATCAAGTATTACAGCCTTGAGCGAGGCAACGTTTAAGTCAAAGAGAAACATGGAGCAAAGACACAGACCAGATCTTCAGATCAGACGAGGACCAACATTGAGACCTGGACGGTTCAAGGACAAACTCGGTTAGGCTGCATATTTCAAAATATCTCCACAAACACACAAAACGCTCACGGCGTCTTTAACAGAAGACAGAAGAACAAACCTCATCAGAGGGACAGTGAAAAGTGTTTCTCTGGTCTTTTCTCCTGGTGAAACCACAGCCTGGGCCACTATGAAGTAGCAGAGTTTTGTCTTTGTCTTTTAAATTTAGCTCTTGAAACTTTGTTCATTCATTCACTTTTTACCACTTTATTCTCCGCGAAAGGTCAGGTCAAACCCTGGAAAGGTCACCAGTTCATCACAGGTCAAACCACAGGCACAGAAAGGCCCTCGGTGAAGACTGGGTCACAAAGCCAGGTCTTTTTGCTGTAAGGCAACAGTGCTAGCCGCTCCTCCACCGTGTGACTCCAGCAGAACTCAATAGAATAATGATTTTTCTCCTGATTTGTGTGTGACTTCAGTCTAAGTGCGATCACTGCTTTGGTGTAAAATGAAAACCAGTCGACATGTTCATGTACAGTTGCTCTGCTTCTTTTTATTCACTTCTTATTTCTCCAATGTACAATAGATTTATTGGAAGATGGCAAAAAGACACAGAAATTCACAATTTAAGAAAAACAGGAGACAATTAAACATGAGTGAGAGAAACAGACACAGAGAGAGATTTAAGTTTAAAAACAGTTTGGGAATCGTTTGGTTTTACACTCGGATCATAAAATAACAGATGATCTCTGGTTTGGAACGTGTCACCAGGCTCTTTAAAGAATTCTCCTGCCTCTGAAGTTGATTCTGTGGATCAGTGAACTGACCCAAGCTGCCTTTTATCTGTTGTGGTTTACACGAAGTTTCATTTCCAGTGAGAGTTCAAAGACAACAAAGGAACAACATTCAGAACAAAAATAGATATCTATACACTGTCCTGTCCATGAGACGCGAGGAAGAATTGTTTTGTTTTTCCTCACTCAGCTCCTTTCTCACCACTTTTACACTAAAACTTTCTGTAAGAATACATTTATTATGTCTACAGCTGACACGACGCGGTCATCAGCGACTACAACTACAACTTCTACACGTCCTCACTGTGTGTGTGTGTGTGTTTCAGGATGGAACCAGAGGGTTTGGTCAGGTTTGGCAGGACAGTCTGGTCAATACATACATATATATATATAGATTTATTTATATAGATTTATTTATGTGTTCATCTACACTGATTTATTTACAAAGTCAGAACATCCACAGAGCTCCGTGACTCAGATGTTTGATGGACGCAGACACAGACGTGTGGAGCCGCTTCTTTAAAGAGGAGGCAACAGACGTTTCCTCTGAGGATAGGAATGATGACATCACACGTGTGACATCACAGAAAGATGAAACAATGAGGAATAATTCCCAGAGGTTTTTTAAAAAGGACATTTTAAATTTGAATGAATAAACTGGCTGCTGTGCTTTGTCTTTGCTTGCTTTAGTTAAACTCAATAAAAGGACAAACCTACTTTATTCAGTTAAATGGTGAACGTGTGAAATCCACTCAAAGACATGTGATTGAAGTTCAACGTCTGCATTTCTACATGTGTGTGTGTTGCGTGCTCTTTAAAGTTTCCACACTGTGAAATATGAAAATGAAAAATAGAAGTGAGGGAGAGTGAAGGAGGCCACGCCCTCCTCTGCTAACCCAGCACGACTGTAAAAACCACTGCACACTAAACTCATGTAGACTCATGTAGACTCATGTAGACTCATGTAGATTCATGCATTTACCCAAAACTCCAAACTATCACAAACTCCAGCAGTGATGGGAACAGACTGTAAAATACATATATTTATATTACTTGTGTCATGGTAGTTATTGCTATCACTGGATAATACCGTTTATCCACTGGAGGAATGACAGGGAAACAGAGACGACATGGAAAACACTGCGTTCTAATCGTCTACTTTACATTTCACTCATTCCTTCCGTGTGTACGTGTGAACATTGCTTTATACTTTTAGAATTTATAAGATTATCTTCACTTCCTGCACTCTGAAGCAGTCAGGTTTTTAAAAGGCTGATGATACTGACGAGCGAGACATGAACGGATGAAGGAGAAATGAAAACATCGAGCTGGAAACTTTAAAAACCACGCGCACGCACACACACGAGCACACAAGTAGCAGATCAACATAAAATAAAAAGGTGGTCGTTGAGCAGATTTACCACCAGTGTGACCACATAACTGCAAGTTTGTACATTTGCTAATTCATTTGAGCAACAAAAAAAAAAGGAAACACCAACTTCAACAAACGGAGAAGAGGAGGAGGCAGCAGTGATGATGATGATGATGATGATGATGAAGAAAGAAACACTGAGCAGGTGCAGAATGAGCTGGAAGAATAAACATCTACACACAAAACTAAAAGACATCTTTAAAAACCCTGTTTATATATATATTTAAATACAATTATTCTGTATATACACACACTGGAATATCTTAATAAATCTTAATGAATCAATCAATCCTAAAATGCAGAGAGAATAAATGACAATATTCTCTGTGGTTTAGAACACTTTAAAGACTGAGAGGGAGAGAGAGACAGACCGGCAGACAGGCAGACAGGCAGACAGACAGAGAGGAGACTGACTGACTGACAGATCTAAAGTGTTGCTACTGAGGCCTCAGTTATTACAGTAAAATGAAGGAAACAAACAAACAAATGAAGGCAGATGGGAGGACAGTGGGATGGAGATCAGCTCCCGGAAAAACCAGATTGTAGAGTTTGGACCGGCCGGTCAGGTGGAGCAGGAGGAGGATGTGAATCCGCTGGTGTCTGGGTATTCTGGTCTGTAAGAGACAGAGACACAGAGAGAGAGAGCGAGAGACAGGGAGGGAGAAAGAGGGAGAGAGAGAGGGAGAGGGAAGAGTCTGAAGCTGCAGTCGTTACTTCACATTGTCCTGACGCTGTTAAAGCAGCATCAGCATCGAGGAGGACGACTGTCGTGCCAGTGAGACTCGTCTGTGAGTGAAATAACCAGTGAACTGTGTCCAGAGAGTGTGTTTACTGTAGATACAGATGTTCCTCTCACCTGATGAGCAGCAGCAGCAGCAGCAGCAGCAGCAGCAGCAGCAGCAGCAGCAGCAGCATTCACAGCGTGACTCAGCCTCAGTCCTCTGCCGCCGTCATTCCCTTCACTGGATCCTTAACTCTCATCTGACAAACACAGCAGAGGAGTCAGTAAAACTGTTTCATCTCAGCACAATAACTGTTTTACATTTACATTTCGTCAAGTGTCTTCTTAACAAAACATTTCTTGAGAGAAATAAGAACAATTTCAACAATATTAAGCCTAAATTTACCGTTTACACTCGGACTGAAACAATTCATCGATGATTCATCGATGACTAAATGACTCGTCATCTGTGAGTGTTTTTAAGGAATTAAAGGAGGATTTTTCAGCTTCTTAAATGTGAATATTTTCTGGTTTTCTAATTATGGATTACTCCATGTATCGTGAAAACACATTCATCGATTATGAAAACAATGGTTAGTTGCAGCCGTCTATAAACACACAAAGAGGTATCACCGGCATCTGGAAGTGAAAAATATAGTAATTTAACAAATTCATCCTGTGTGCCGGACTGGACCCTCTGACGGGCCGGTCCTGACGGTCCAATCACACAGAAATCAAATCCTTAAATAAACCATAAATCCCCTGTGTGCTCCTCACCTCCTCCAGCTCCTCACGTGTCTGGTCCTCCTTACGGCGAATGTCGTCCATGCTCAACTCGATCCACTTGTCCATCCAACAGAAGAGCTGACGGTGGAAGTTAGTGAACAAACGCTTCTCTTGCTGCGGAGTAGGGGAGAGAGGAAAGGAGAGAGGAGAGAGGAGAGAGGAGAGAGGAGGGGAAGGATCAAGTCACTGTGGGTTTGGAGAAACTGGATTTTTAAGTGCCTCCACAGGAGGATGTGACATGTATATTATGAACATTATGAACAGTATGAATAGTGAGGTACCTTTTTCCCTAACTTTTAATACTTAACACGACCCCTGATATAAAGGTGTGTGTGTGTGTGTGTGTGTGTGTGTGTGTGTGTGTGTGACGAACCTTCTGAATGAAACTCTCCACTTTATTCTGAAGCCCGAACCACTTGAACTTGACAGTGACCAGTTTGTAGGCACACATGTGAGGCCAGGAGGTGTTAGGGAGCTCCTTCTGCAGGAACATCAACACAAACAAAATAAACATACACATATATATATATATATACACATATATATATGTGTATATATATATACACATATACATATATACAGTAGACTTAATGATTTCCATTCATATACATTTTGAAATCATTTACAATTGGAATTATTAGACTGTTGTGTATAAACTTGTTTACATACAAGACTTCAGTGCTTTTCAAACCTGTTGCCAAACAACAAAGCAATTAAATATTAAGATGTGTTCATTCTTTTGAAGATATATTATTATAAGACAGTGAGTGTGATCAGTAGCAGAGCGATGAAGATGAAGGTGTTCTTGCTGAAGGTCTCTCTTATTGTATTTCAATAAACTTCACCTTCCAGTCTGGTCGTAGAGGGCCTCGGCCTGTCTTCACTGACTTATATTTAGATGGATCCTCGTCCTCCTTAAAGTCCTGGACAGACCACATGAGGAGAAACCACATTAAAGCACGAGGATCGAGGATCGGGTCGACGAGAGAGAGAGAGAGGGAGAGAGAGAGAGAGAGGGAGAGAGAGAGAGAGAGAGAGAGAGAGAGTAATAATTATCCTGAGCAACATATTCACCTTGTGGTCCACTTGGCTCCTGTCTGCAATATCAATATAGACGACCTCCACCTTCTTCCAAGTCTCTGCATCCAAACGATGAACCTGCAGCAGAAGCACAGAGTTCAGATCACACACATGACGACACACATTTCTCTGACCATCACAGTTACTGTAAAACTATCACAAATGAACTACTACTGCTACTACTGTGGGTGGAGTGGAGTGGCTCAGTGGTTAAGACCACTACCGGTACCCTGTGTGCGAAAGACATCTTGGTCGCAAGTTCGATTCCACCCCTGGCTGATTGTACTCGATTGCATTGTAAGTCGCTTTGGATAAAAGCGTCTGCTAAATGTAATGTACTGTACGCAGCTCACACACACACACACACACATACACCTTCTTTGCTAATTACATTCTGTTGTAATCACATTTTCAAGTTGTCCCATGTCAGGTTTGTGCCACGTCTCGATCTTGATCATGAAGTTGTCTTTCATAAACTCATTCTGCAGAGAAGAGAGAGAGAGGGGACAGTGAGGGACAAACAAAGACAACATCGCTGCTTCTGCTGCTGATAAACACACAGTGTCAGTGTGACGTGCACGGACAAACACATGCATGCACGCCGAGAGTAATGGTGTCTGACTGTCCCTGCTGCTGCTGCTGCTGCTGATGCTGCTGCTGCTGACGATGCTGCTGATGAAATGGATCAAATGTCTTTCTCAACTTTCCCGTTAATGTCGTGCCTCAGTGTGAATCAGTGTGAGTGTGGTTTGTGTACACGTTCACACGGATGATTGATGCATATGTACAACAGAAAAATGTACTTACAGTGAGAACTGCAGAGCCACATGAAAGACGTGCGGAGGAGCAAACAAAGAAAGAAGTATTTATCAGTGAGAGGAGCACGAGCGTGGTCAGGCCGTGCCTTTGAATACCCTCTGGTGCTTGTATAACAGATGGCTTTCAGGAAGCTGTGTGTGTGTGTGTCTGTGTCTGTGTGTGTGT